>NC_056732.1:1157768037-1157800537 GCF_019279795.1 Protopterus annectens | reverse complement strand
CACTGTCTACCACAATTGCTCCTCACACACTTTTGCATGCAAATACACCTGGTAAACATGTACATATACAGCTGTACCTTGGCTATGAAAAGATCACTGTGTTTCCACTCTGCCTTACTCATCATTGTTACTGTCAGCAGGTCCACAGCCTGCAGACAAACAGGCACCTGGAACACAAGCAGAATACAGTATGTGACACTACAGTCAGTCAGCAGTACTAACAGCAATAGTGCATCATGGCTAACAAGGTACATACACCTCGATGTGTACCCATATCTATTGCCAGCAGACAGCACCTTACACAGCATTACATTGCTACACCATACTATAGTCACCCTGTGCGTCAGACCCACATGAGCATGTCTGTGCATCAATGGTATGGATAACAGAGTTGTGGCACAACTATCATTGCATGCACAGGGTGTGGTGTTGGATTGCCAGAGACCTAAGCGAGGCCATATGGCTGACATTTTGTGTGTGTGTGTGTGTGTGTGTGTGTGTGTGTGTGTGTGTGTGTGTGTGTGTGTGTGTGTGTGTGAAGGGGTGATGTTCAACTGGGCTGTACAAAGGAGCTGTGAGGAGGTGGTGACTGGCCCGTGAAAGGGACGTGTGAATGTTTGCACACCATCAAGCGATGTGGATGCCTGACACAGGGCTATGTTAGATAGCCATGGACTGTACATGGGAGGATGTATGGCTCACCGTCTCCCAGCAGGGACACAGTAACTAGTTCTGCCAGCAGTATCACTGGCACCACCAGGCCCAAGGACAGCTGTAGTACTACTCCCTGATGGTGACAGTTGTCTGCTGGATCCGTGTCCCTGATAGGACTGGCCAGGACAACATGTCTATGGCCTGCTCCAGTGTGGTGTGGACAGCACCCTCCCTTTGGTAGTGCTGCCGGTACTGCCATTACGGGACTGTAAATGTGCACACCCATGTGGGCTCACAGCTGATCATGTTGCTGACCTACGTCCATCTGGCTGATGCCCTACTCCCACCACATGCTCAAGCACAGACATTGCATGGTCAAGCAGTGACAATGTCTCATCCCACTGTCTACCCATGACATCTGCAAGAAGACGTATGGCATCACAGATGCCATGGGGATCGTCATGCATGGCAGGTAGCACTGCATTCATGACCCTGAGCATCTGTCTGGTGTTGCAGTCAGTACGCACCTATGCCTCCATGATGGACTGTAAGATGCATCTGGTGACCCCTGCTGTGGTGCTTGCGACATGAGCTTGATGGGCATCAGTCCTCTGTTAAGCACCCCTGTCCATCTGCCTTTGTGTGACCTTGCCTGCTGTATACTCACACTCTCCACACTCAACACACTAGACTGTTCAATGCCACCATCCTTAACCTGTCCAATATCCGTGGCTGATGGGGACTGGGTATGTGACTGTGTGTGGGGACATGGTGGGTGAAATTGGGATACCAAACACTTGCATGGATTCAGGCACAAACACCCCCACCTGTGCATCACTATGACTACCATCATCATAGGAGTCCACTAAGACACTGAGATCAGGTCATGAGGGGGTGGGGCACCAACCCCTGTGTTCACTTGAGAGGGGAAGACAACATATGCAAATTAATACCCTGCAGTATTATGTTTGCTGGCACACACACACACACACACACACACACACACACACACACACACACACACACATACACGCACACACGCACACACACACACACACACACACGCACACACGCACACACGCACACACACACACACACACACACACACACACACACACACACACACACACACACACTCCTGGTACAGTCTGGCACAGCTGTGACACCTATGGGCCCCTGAGGGCAGACCATACGGTAGTTCTGCCTGCCGCAATCCATCTCTTTCACTGCTACTGCAAGGCCCACAATGAAGTATGACAAATCATACTGTGTGATGGGCCTAGTAGCAGAATGGTAATTGTGGCCAAGACCAAGGCTATTGGAGTGAGCTATACAGTGCCACCAAGTGCATATGCATGTACTTAAAAGGTGACTTATGGACAGCCACAGACCACACACAATGACAAGATGTAAAGATATGTGATGTTAGATGAAGGCACAAGGCTATACACTATCACTGCAGTACCTACATAGTTCAGACTGACAGGGATTCATGCCAGACAACATAGCAGGACAGTCTGCAATACATAATGAACATGTAAAGTACTATGTGCATAGCCTCATAAGCTGATACCAGGCCACTGGCAATAATGCCCTCATAAGCCTGGCCCAGACTTTCGCACAACCCCCTTTCAAGCCAGCACCTGTTTTCCTCATCCAACTGTGACACACCCAAGATCCCAGGGGTCTCCCATCCATTTCCCATACAGTCGTCCAGCTTCTTCTTCAAGAGGGCTATACACATACTTTGCTAGACATGTGGAGATAGTGCATTTTACAGACAGTGTATTGTGTGGGACACTACACTATCCTGCCAACAAGTACTATACATGTCACAGACCAGGTGATGGCCCTGCATGCATGATACGTGAGTGGGGTTTGTCTTACAGATATGTAGAAAAACCATCAAGACTGATTTGGAAATGGCCTTGTATGCCAGACACATGTTACCTATGATCAGTCTGTATGAGACTGAGTACAGAGGCAGGGCTTTCAGCCTATCTGTGTTTGATAGGTGTTACAGACCATGGATTTCCCTGGTCAGGAACCTCTGTGGTCTCTCCAACTGCTGCATTTGCTTGGCAAGGTCCATGCCAAAGGAGCCATTGTACTTGGTAATGCACCTGATAAGGGTGGAGTACAGGGATGTTGTGCCTTCCTGGCTCCTGGATGACATACCCGTATTTGTGAGGAGGGCCATGTAGACAGCCTTCCATACAATGGTGCCCACATGGTAGGAAACTGTCAGGTTGCTACCAACCTTGGTGCACAAGTCGCCTCACACCTGATTGCATGCTCAGTACATTATTACTGTCATAATTAGTGTGGATGACATCTGCCACAACAGGGAGAATGATGCCTCTCCTGTAATTCAGCTTGCGGAAGTGCTTCTTGCACCATTCATTTATTGGTTGAGGGCCTCTTTGGGGATGCTCACATCAGTAGGGGAATGTAAGACAGTGGCCAGCTTACAAGCACCTGTACACCTGCTCAGCCACTGACCACTGCTTTTGTCCTGTACCTCAGATACATATATCTCAAACAGTAGAGGCCCCTAGACCGATCCTTTGGGTACACCACCTTGGAAGGCCCTACTACTAGAGGTGGGTTCCACTACTTTGACCAAGTGGGTACTATCATTGGGCCAGTTAGCTACCCATCTGGTAACATACAGGTTGATGCCTAGCTGTGTAGGCATATGTATCCTGGCCATCTGGGGATTATTGTGGGAGAATTGGGCTAGGTGAATGTAGGTATTGTTCACCATCTTCCCCTCATCCTTGTGTTTGTTGACCACTTCAGAGAGGTCAACCAGGTTTAACAGGCCTGATCTCCCTTTGGCAATACCACTCTGTGTGGGGCTCAGGCTTTTTGAGGTTGTCGGTGTCCCTATTCATAATGTCCTTGATATTGCCTTCCATGCCATTGCAGAGCAGGCTAGTTAAGCTGATGTGCATATGATTGGCTGGGTCAGTGGATTGTTCCACCTTTGTGTATAGGGATGACAGTGGCTGTCCTCTGTGTAGATGGGATGAAACTGGTGCTCAGGCTTTGGTTGACTACAGTGCAGAGCGGACCTGAGAGCTCATGCCTGTGTTCATGTATGATGCAGCCAGGGATGTATCAGGCCTATGAAGTCTTCTGTGTGCTGCCTTTTAGTGGGAATTACTCACCTGCCTCCTGATGATGACAGGTGGGGGCCATGTGCTGTGTATGAACATGTGTACCAATGGGGGGACAAGGGATGATGTTTACACGTCACCTGTCTGCAGCTGGTTACCTATATCTATGTCGTATGTGTATGTGGTGTTACTGACCACCACTACAGATCAGATTTGTGTGTTGCCTCTGGGATGGCAGACACATATGTAGAAGTCCTAGTGATTGGCCTTGGTAGATGTGTCCAATTTGCACTCAAAGATAGCCTTAGGGTAATTCACCTGTGACCTTATTTGCTTGTGCAGGCCAAGATGATGTTACTTCCAGTAATGCACCTGTTCCTTCTTGGACCAGTCCAGCAATTATTTCCACCTATTATGATATTTGTGTATTGCTGATGTCTGCCATGGATGGTTACCCTACCTTCTGGAAGATTATGATGTCCTGCCAGGTACTGTTGAATCCATACACCTATGTAGGTGCCCACATTGTATTGTGGTGTGGGCCTGGACACTACTGCTAGTTCCAGCTGATTGGACGTTGGCTGTAAAGCTACTTCTACCTGCTCTGAGGAGATTTATAGTCCATTGTGTAAAGTTAATTTTGTTTGACCATGACAAGGGGGGGCATGGGAGATGGTGACCTGAACAGTGATGGCTATGTGGTCAGACCTTACCAAGGAGGATGACACTGTAGGAGTGCTACAATGGCTACTCCTGTTGGTTAGGACCAGGTACTGGATATTTCCGCCTGTCGTAGGTTTGTTGACCAGCTGATACACTACATTGCCATTGACAAAGCCGAGGAATCTCTGTGCATTCATGTTCAGGTGGCATAGGTCATGCACACTATGGTTGGGTAGTTGAAGTCACCCAAGAGGAGGGTAGATGATTAAAGCCTGGCAAATTCCAGCAAATCCCAATAGGTGTGGTGGGTGTCCATAGTCATGGTTGGAGGCCTGTAGCTAGCTATGATTTGAGTAGATGTTTTGTCAACTGTTAACTACACTCAGGATGTCTCCCATGCATCATACCATTTGGCCAGCCTGGAAGTGTGTATGTGTATGATAATGTTCAACACTCCACCTCCAGTGGCTTTGCTGCCCTCCATTTGGAGTCTAAATGTATGATGGAATGAATAACCTGGCAAGGTCAGTGTGCTCTCCACAGCTACAAAGCAGATGTCAGTGACTACACAAATGTCAGCATCCAACAGGAAAAGGTACACTTGCATTGACATGGGTTTCAGGCTAAGACACCAAGCTCCTGTTAGAGCAAGACATCTGCACAAAGGCACACATCACTGGTGGGCAAAGGCAAGAAAATAGTGTCACTTTACGAATCTAGCTGAAATACACTTAGTTGCCAGCAAAGACTGTGTTGCATTCACAGGTCTACTTAGCATGATATGACATCTGACAATCAAATGTATGCTATTATGTTATGACTTCAGTCTTTAATGGGTTGCCAGTGAAGTGCCAGACACTACACAACTGTATGCGGCACTAACTACAAATATGAGGCAAACGTGGTCAGTCTGCAAACTCTGGACAGTTGTCATGTATGGGCTCAGTATATAACATAAAGTTCAAAACACACTTCTGTGCCTGTTGTGTACTATGCACATACCCTGTATAAGTCTCTTACATTTGTAAGAAATGAATATGTATCATAGTGGCATTCACAGGTGACATATGAATATTTACAACATCCCAGGTAGCATGCCTAGCAGTGTCACACTCAGTATTGGACAACAGACTCTCCTGTAGTAGTCATACATGAGCTTACCTTTGCTGGGGTGATTCACAGGCCAGAGATGTGATTCATGTCAATGCAGACAGGTTAAGCAGGAATGGCCATAGGTGCTGGACAGCAGCATGTGAGTTCAGCAGGTCTTGTTGTGACCTAGTGTTTAACTTCCTAATTGACATTATTGCATCCCCCTTCTGCATTCCATTACAAGTTTACATGATTGATATACATGTTATAGTGCTGCAGAGTTTCCTCAGAATAATGGAAATAGCTAGGTTTGTGTAGTCGCAGTCTGTCTTTGTGTAGATGGGTTCAGACCTGTGTTGCATAGGCACCAATCAGTGTCTCCCACTTGCTACTTGCATCCAGAGCAGCTATGTTGTCTTTCCATTAGCCATTGCCATAGCAACACAGTGTTGTAATTAAGTCCTTCATGTGGAACTTGCCCCTTTTCCTTGCTTGTGTGGAGGAAATTATGGAGGTGTGGGGACTACAGCTTCACAGACAGTAGGTGGAAATTCCTTTCAGGACAAGACATGTGGAGACAGCCCAACAATATGGGGGACAAAGCTCCTGAATTGGCTACAGATTGTAAGTAGGTATTGCTGTTAAACACATAGAGGATTACTAGATTAACAGGGTTTGTCTTGACATGCATTTTCTGTGTGACTTATCGTCTGACAGTGATATGTGATTCTGACATACCTCTCAACTGTCCAGATGTCCACAAACTGCCCAAAGGTTTGCCTGTTATGTTTGTTCTGTTCCTCGGACAATATCTGTTTTCGAGAATTCAGTAGGATAATGTGAGGATTTTAGTCAGTAAATGTTGACATCCATTAATGTTTCAGACAACATATCCTTCAGGGATGTTATGTTACAACAAACCCCGTAACACCAGCAATTGTTTCAGTTTGTAACACCATTATGTAAGATATGTCCCTCTTTTTGGCCCCTGTCCCCCTAGTATGTCATGCGTTGTCCAGATGTCTTGCAGTAAGAGGTTCAGAAGTATGGTATATCATTATTTGGTGACTGCGCACTTGATATCATCCCAGTACCTTAGCGGACTCCTGGAAGTGGTATACTGCAGTGGACATAAATATAGCCCCACACCCTGGACATTATGTGGATATCTGTACAGTTGAGAGGTATGTATGTCTGGACATTGTTAAGAGACTACCAAGATTGTGTAGCAGTGTTGTGTGTAACTGTTTGTTGGGCTGAGTAGGGAGAGTAGCAGATGTGAGAGTCATAGATCCTTTTCTATCTGACTGTGCATGCTACTACAGTTGCTGGTGGTCTATCAGTGTATATGTTTGTAGGGGCAGACTGAGAAATGTCCTGTAACACCTCAAGATTCCCAGTAGACTGTGAGTTGGGCTATTATATGTCCATGTAGTATGTGACTGGCAATCAGGATATGTTTGTTCAAACAGTCGTTCTACTCTAGAGCTCATTTGGGGTACTGGTATGTTGCTGTGTCTGTGGTGCAAATGGTTATGGGTTGACATTTCTGCACCAATATCTGTTTTTCCCTACAGTTCCATCCATGTAGTGCATGCTATATTTGGAAATACATGGGTAATTCCCCAGAGCTGACTTAGGGTAGTGTTGTGTTGGTCTTACTGTGGTTCAGAAGGTGCTGAGTGAAATGGTTGGCAGCTCTCACTGTTTTTCTCTTCTGTTACATGACTGCAGTCATACCTCTCCACTGTCCAGATGTCTAGAGACTGTCTAGATGCATGGCTCATATGTTTGGTCTGTTCCCCATAACAGTTGTGGGTTTCTGACAAATCACTGGGATGATTTCAGAACTGACATCAGTAAATGATGACATTCATTTGCATTTCAGACCTGGACTCTATCAGGAATTATACGTTAAATAAAACTATGATACTCCAGCAGACTACTACATGTATAACAGCCATATTTCAAAGATGTCACTATTGTTTGCCTTTTATCCCTCCAGTTTGTCAGGCTTTTTGCAGATATCTTGCAATAAGAGGTTGTTTATATATATATATATATATATATATATATATATATATATATATTATATTTTATATATATATATATATATATATATATATATATATATATATATATGTTATATAATATAATATAATATAATATATATATAATATATATATATATATTATATTATATTATATAACATATATATATATATATATATATATATATATATATATATATATATATAAAAGAGTACTACAGATATATATTTTTCCATTATGTTAAATGACTGTAGTGCATGATGGGTGTTGGCAACAAACATTTGTAGAATAATTTGTGGGTAGATTGATTAATTTCACTGTACATGGGGGCAAAATGTAGAGCTATGTATGGAGCAATGATTTTTTTGTTGGAAAAAAATCCACTTTTTTTGTAGGTGAGAGTGGGATGCTTGGGAAGGGCTGTAGGTATGTTTGGGGAGGTAGGTTTGGTAGGATAGGTGGCATTTACAGACAGACAAGACATACAAGACAGCAGTCATGGGCAGTATATGACACATAAGTGGGGTAAACACCTTGGATGAGGAGGGTGGTTGGGAATCAGAGACACATGAGCCTGCAAATGGATACAGTGGGACTGAGGCCCCCACTCATGGACAGTCACCACTGCACCTTCATGGCCCCAAAGGTGGCTGTGCTGGAGGCTGGACAAAAGGTGAAGCCTACCCCTTGAGGTGCGCCAGGTGGCCCTCCATCTGGTGCAGTTGCCCACCCAACTCAGAGCAGATGATGCTGTGCACTATATCCCAAAACATTCTGAAGGTGACCTGTTCCTCTCCGAGCCTGCACCCGGGGGGGACAGGCCCCTGAGGCAGTTCTGCCTGATGGTGGGGGCAGGATCAGCAGAGGAAGATATTCTGAGTTGGTTCCCAGACATGCTGGGGCCCGCTGCCATGGCCAGATGGGGTGGGACAGGTGGATCCGCTGGGATCTGCCTTCCCAAACCTGCTATAGTGTTGTTGTTTACCCAAATATATTGGTTAGTCATGAACAACACATTGCAAAATTAGTTATAACAGCATGCATGGGTGTTCCCATTAACCCAAACCATCAGATCTGAAATGGTTGTATAGCAAACAGAACAAATGCATAAATGGAAAAACAGTATGCATTTTAACAGCATGCAAGTTACATCGATGGCAGCAGGCCATCGATAATGATATTTGAACAATTTATATTAATATGCAACCGATGAAATATATGAACAGTCATAGAACACATGTCCCAACAATAGGTTTTGAGAACAACATACTCGTAGTATATGATTAATAATTATTGATGCAGATGACAGGTGGGGGAGAGAATAAAAAGTCCATTAACAACTGTATCCGCTTCTATTTTTCATAACAGCACTGCTCAAAACTCTACAGGTCTGCCCTCACTTTACATCTACCTATGGCCCATAGCTTCTGTGGCACATACATACCTGTTATACTGTCAACCTTTAGTGGTATGGAACAGACTGGGTGAACTGTGGCTACCTTACTGGAGGCAGCTTTTACATGTCAGGGTTACATACTTGACAAAGTAGGGGTACCCTGCAATGATGTGTGAGTCTGCTACTAGCATAGTTCATCTGGATTCCTATCTGTGTCCAAGGTGATTGGCAGCAGTGACCACTAGTCATGACAATGTGACACTTGAGAGACATGTATCAGGAAAAGGGCATGGTGTATGCACCTATCCTGGTGTCATTTGCAGGCATGGGTTTCGACAGTGGGACAGTTGTACATGGTGTATTGTTATACCCTTCAAACCACTACTACAAACATTTCATTACCTGTAACACCTGTGGAGAAAATATCAGTTAACACTCTCTGACTGTTTCTACAAACAAGACTTCTCGAGTGTATATATGCCCATATCTCTGTACCACTCCCTGGATTTGAACTATGTTTGGGTGTGCTGAAGTGAACTGCAAGGCTCTTTCTCATCACACTGGGTTACTGATGTCTCTTTTTTAACTGTTTTCTGCCTAATACTCTGTGGGTTAGACAGTCTGACCTTGTAATCCTAAGATTCATGCATGACAGATAGTTCATGTACTGTGTAGTAATCCTTTGAAATTATATGATCTGGAAAGCAAAGGTTAACACAAGACACTGCAGCAGGGGACACACTATAATACATTTGACATTAGTTTGGATCTTAGTGCATATCATATGTCATATTTCATGCATATCTTGATTTACATCTCCACAAGCTACTGTTTTATATACTAGCTGATTCTCAGTACAACCTCTGTTAATTCATGCTGTCAAAGCCATATTCTCTGTGCAAAAGCTGTCTACATTCTACTTCTACAATAACATGCCAGAATAAACACAACAGTTGGTGGTTTAGGTTTTTATTGTAGTTATATGACACAGTGCTCTACCACTGCATATGCTGTAGATGACTATTAGTCTGGCAAACTTTAATCAATATATACAGAACACAGTAAACAATTTACTCCTTCTTATTTATTTCACTGTATACTGCAAGGAAGATATGTACTCACCAGCCTGTCAGTGCAGACTTGTCAGTCTGTCTGCATGGTCCTCAGCATTGCTAGCCCTCCCCATGCAGCTGTATGGGGAGAAAACAAACAAACAAATATAATGCATACATGTCTATTACATACTCAGGCTAGAATTTGGTACAGCTATATCTGGGATACTTACAAACTGCTGGAGCATGGTTGAACCGAGGGTCTTGGATCCACTGAGTGAAGACCGCTCCCTTCCTCTGCTTTAGGTCAACATAGTGATGCTGTATCTACTCACCAGTTCAAGGGATGTCAGTGGCACTGGTGTGATCACGTGCCAGATGGTCCCAGGCATTTGCTTTATATTGTGAGCCCTGGTACTGGCTCTGCAGCAGTCTGTCATCATGGTTTGTTACAAGGAGCCCAGCCATGACTCAGGACTCCAAAATGCCCCAGCACTGCATCTGAAAGTGTGAGCCCTCAACAACACCTGACATAGTTTCTACTCAGAGAAGGCTACAACAGATTCTGGCTATATTCCCACCTGCACCATTTAAATAAGGCTATATTCCCACCCTTTGCCATCATTTGGACCATTTTGAAAATGCTAAGCTCAACTAAGCAGTGTGCAAACCTGCTAAATTGAGTTGAACAGTGCTTAAAGGGGTAATTTCTGGGCATTGCTTAACAATTCACAAATCTGGTTAGCTGAGCTGAATGCTGCTTAGCATTCGCATTTAAGTAATGTTTACACCAGCTAAGCATAGCTGAGTACTGCTAACCATTGCTCACTTTTCATTTTTAAAAAAAATATCAGGATAATGACTTAATTAATCATTAATGACATATTAGTAAGTGAATGTAATTTACTTTACATTATGTCACTCTATGTGATTTCATTACATTACCATGATGTTTTACTATACTTTATGGGACACTTGTGTTTACATGGGTGATTTCACAAGTTATATGCACTCACACTTACATCTTAGACCAGCTACACTACCCTGGTTAACAAATGTCAATTACTACATAATTTAAAATAAAAATAATAATTTTAACACTGCTTTCCCATGTAAAAATAAAGTGCCTATCTTGGTACTTGAACTGTGAACGCCTGGACTCTAACCACTATGCTATCTCAGCATGAGGATATTTGCTGTATATTTTTATTTATCTCCTATGGGCTCTTTAAGCAATGCTGAGCAGAGGGCCATAAAGCACACACCCACTCAGCTATGCTTAAACATACCATAGGATGGTAAAAAAAAGAAATTTAATAAACCCACTTTATTTGCATGTATCTGTACTCCTTGTCAGTCATAGTAAGGGAAATTGTAAAGAGATGCATAGGGACAGGTTTTAATTATTGCTAATACATACTTAGGAAGTGTGATTGTGGTTTTCTAGCACATCATTAGCAAATCACTTGGGGTGTAACTCAGAACATACTGACAGACATTTGGGTTTCAGACTTCATACCCTTCAGGAAATCTGTGCTAATGCAAACCTTTTATTCTATCAAATTTCCGGGTTTGTAAGTGCAATATTTAAAAAGTGTCCCTATTTTTGTGCCTTTGTCCCTCCATTATTTATGGCTTTGTACAGCTTTCTTGCTCTAGGAGGTTGAGAGGTATGTGAGGCAGGTATCTGGGCATTCTGCGGAAACTTGTATAGTTGAGGGGTATGGCCGTACGGCAGATTTACAATGCAGGGGGTGTGTGACAGAACATGTCACACACACCCTGCATTGATTTTTTGCTCCCCTATCCATTTCAGTGTCCACAGACATTTAAATACTCATTTTATTTGATTTCAGTGTTTGCATGCACTACTTAAACACGGCCCCATGCACTCAGTACTGTTTCTGTCCATTTAGCTTTAGCAGCAGCGTGCCTTCATGAATATGCAAGGTGCACTGCTGTTAAATCTAAGGGTAAATAGACACGGTTCACTCCATGCTGGAATTGCACTATTCCTGCACAGAGTTTATTGAATCCAAAGGTTTAAGTGTTAGGCACTCTCATAAAAATGTCACAGTAGATACGTATATCTGCTAACAAAAAAGACACAAACAAATGCACCAGTTCTAGTTTAAACCAATGCAAAAAGGAGACTGATAATATGTGAATATATAACTTTTGTTTGAATGATTATATTAACCATTATCAGTGAAACAGATTTGTTAAGTTTGTTTTGAAAGAAGTTTTTGAGTTGTGTGTGAAAAATGAGAATTTTGTTAATGTTTCTTAAATTTTCAGGGAGACACATCCAAAGATAGGACCAAGACTGGAGAAGGAATATTTAATAACTGCTAGTTAAAAAGGTGACAGGCTAAGATATACATCATTTTGGCTCTTATGGAAGTAATTAACACCTAGCAAATAGCCAGGCAACATGCTAAAGCAACACTCAGCAAACCCTCATTTCAACAAAGAGAACAGAGAGGGCAAAACAATTTCACTAACATTGCATGTTTAGTCTGAAATCCCTGCAAACGGAATACCTCCCTTTCCTTGGACATATAGCAGAGCTAAAGCAGCCTGAAACAGTTTGGCTGGAAAAAGCACGTTAACTTGATAGTACATTTTATGGGGAATTTTACTCCCAAAACATGTGCACAGCAAACATTTCATGTCAGTGATTCATGAGACCCACTTTGATTAGGGAATAATTACCTTGTTGTACAATTGTTTCATTTAGCTAAATTCTGCAAGTTTTGATTATATGTTGAATAATTGCTTAAAATTATATACTGAAATAGAACTGCAGTCTAAGAGAATGCTTACCCTACTTTGGATTATTGTATGACTCAGGCGTGTTAAACTGAGCTTCCATTTGTAACTTTTCTTCATTATTTCATACATTCATAGTTTGTATTGCTGTTTCTGGTCCCAAATGTCATTAGAACATATTTCCAAATCAGTGAAAGAATAAACATGCTCTCTCACCAATGTATCTAATGCAGTGTTTAACTGAAGTAAGCAGTTAGAGTGCCTTATATGTATTGGTAATATATTCCAACTTTTTGCAAGTGAAATTGAGATATGATGACTCCATTTTGTAGCCATAAATGTATCAAGCTTAATAGACAGATGATTATTCTGCAAGGATATGTTAGAATCAATTATATATAAGTTTACCAGCATTCCTAATTCCACATCATGTACCCCCTTAAAGGCCAAGCATGCATGGCCTGCAAAATATCAAAACACTATCAAAGTCCTGAAACTTTGTGCCTTTCAGAGTATATGTACAATATGGTGTTTGCTTAGTGTAACTCCTCTGGATGCATTCTAAGGAAAGTTTTTTTCACTTAGTATATAAACAGAAGACAGAGTTATACTCCATTAATGGGCTTACATAGGCAACATACATTTGTAGCAGGAGATGTCGTAACTCGAGTAATATGTTTCTATCATAACTTTTGAAACACAGTTTATGATTTTAACCATTTCCAACATTATTCTCAAAATCTAATTCGTTGTTAACAAATATACTATTAATTTTAGATTGTATGTGACCATTTTTCCCATAACTGCATTCATTCTCTTTCTTCTGGGGTGACACAATGGCTTCTCATTCTGCAAATCTAATTTACTAGATATTCTGTTTCATTTTACTGTTATTTCCTGCTCACAAACTTTGGCTCTGGAGGACTTATGGAGGCACTGTTTCCTATTTTTGCATCATCATTCTTATCACTTTGATTATGCAAAGTTGGATCTTTTCTGTACTTCCTGGATTATGATCTGTTTTTTTTTTTTTTTTTTTTTTTTTGGTAATTAAGCAGATATCATGTTAAGGCTACTCACATGTGACGTGCAGCATATCCATTTATTAATGGAGCATGTTTTACATTAGCATGAATTTTCTATGAAACTCTAGTATCTAGTATATGTGTCCAACTGTAATGCTCAGTGATTTACTTGAAAATTTAAAGTTTTATGAGGGAGGAACAGGGTACAAATATTAGGCAAAATTTAGGGCATTCTGCAAAAATCATGTACATATGAAGGGTCAGATTTACTGACATTAGGCAATATCAGAGACAATTAAGAGTTCTGGACTTTGTACTGCACATGATGTGCTTGTGCGACAGTGAAACAGAAGTAGCCTTCACATTTGTTTTCACATAAAAGGAACACAGAATGCATGGAGGTTTGAAAACTGGATTAACCAACCATGTGCAACTAATCATGAATTTGAAAATTAGACAAAAAATAAAAGTGTCCCAGTCTGAAAATCATCTCTCTGTACACCTTTCTCCCTCTTACTGACTACACAAAGGACTCTGCTTATCCCGGCATGATGTCAACACATCAGCAAGGAAGTAGAACCCCCTGCATAGTAATCAGTGAGGGCATAGCATGTTATAGCTATGGAGAGAATAGTTTGGAAGATATTTTCCCTAAAAAGAAAAGTGAGAATGCAAACTTAAATGACAGAAAGACAACCAAACTAAGCAACTACTAAGTAAGTGCATTTTGGGAACAGATAAGCTACTTTGTATCAATTTGCACATGATCTTTAAAGTCCATCTTCTGTGAACATACAGGTAGCATTTATTTGAAGGATATAGTAAATCTTAAAGGGCCAGAGTTCAACATTTTATATTAGTTTCAGTCATTGGTGACCAAACCAGTAATAGACACTAGAAACATTATTTTTTGGATAGTAATATTAGCATTCTTGGCTTTACCAGTGCCAATCTTGATGTCATCTGCAAATCTAGTTTTATATATTTTAGTGGATATAAAAGATCAATAAATCCCCTTCTATTATAAAATTAAAAAATAATTATTTGAATAAGATGAAAACTTATCATGTAGAAATATATTACAGTGCGCTTTGGGAAGTCATCCACCCAAGCGAATTACTCCATTGATAAAACACTCTTATGAGCTGACCTGGTTGTTAGGGATTTGGAAACATAAGTAGATAATGACTTGGCCTTCAAGCAACATGTAGCCAAGATAATAAGAAAATCATTCTATTTTGCTGAAATTATAGGTAAAGGTATGGCATCCAGGTCCAAGGAAGTTATAATACCACTCTTCTCAGCCCTTGTCAGACCCATCATAGAATACAATGTCCCTTTTAACGTATACCTAACCAGGCACCTGCAACACTTTGAATACCCTGAAAGGTTTCTCACCAGGAATATCCAGTGTATAAATACCCTGTCCTACAGAGATCACCTTAAGGCTGTATCTGTTTACTCAGACATATAAGGTTATTGAGAGATGATCTTTGCCTGGCATACAAGACATACTCAGACCCAGCTGGACCTCTTGAACATCGGCAAAACATACATCAAGAGCACTAGATCCAAGGAAATTAACTTTGCCTGTGACATAAAAACATGCTGGAGAGACCAATATGTGTCTCAAAGAATCCACACACTCTGGAACAGGCTCCACAGCCACATAAATCAAAGTTCATCTCTGACCCTTCTCAAGTGAAAAATTGATAATTGGATGGGACATTATAAATTCACTCCCTACCTGATCTCTGTGTCTCTGATAGACAGAGGCTGACAGCAAGTTAACTATCCCAAACTAACATACTCACCCCCACATAACCCTTAGCTATCTCCTTACTAACTTACCTCCACTATATAGGCATCCAATGTACTTGAGGGCAAAACTAGGCTGGTTTGCATGGCTAGGTTTAAAATGGTCCTGGTGGTTGATAGTCTAGTACAAACCTATGAACCTGTGAATCCATGAAACAGAAAGCTAAATTTGCATTACTTACCAACAAGTGGAAACATGTCAGAATATACATTTTGAGATAACACAGAATAAAAGTCCCATGGGTAAAATAATTCAACCTCTTTAATAACTAGCTGTACTTCTAGATATTCATAAAAATAACCACAAAGAGTGTACAGAACAATAGCTTAGAAATTTAAGAAACACTCCTAGTGCAGCAAAGACATAAACTGATGGTAGAGATCAGATTTAGCATTAGACATGTATTAATAGCTCTTTAGATACTATCTTTAGGAAAGACCAAATGTACCATCTAGGCTCTGTCATTAAATATCCAACACAAAACAGATTCTTGATGGTTGGCCTACTCGCAATCACAAAATGTGCGTTTCAAAACATCAAATAAATAAAATGTTTTTTTTCAGAAGAACAAGTGCCTCTTGTCTATTGTGAAAGCTGCACCCCACACTCCAACTTTTCTGTCTCTCTGTATCTATATCTGTATATAAATATATACATCTCTCTCTCTCTCTATATATATATATATACATATATATATATATATATATATATATATATATATATATATATACATACATACATATAACTATATATATATATATATATATATATACATACATACATACACAAATCTATCTATATAGATATAGGTATAGATAGGGGGTCCGAATAGAGAGATGATATGTCAACAAGTAAAGGAAAATATTATTGCTGGAACTGAATTCATCCTCAAGTTTTGGTGAGTACCAACACAAAGTGGACTCCGTTTTTCATGAAATCTCACCAAGATGACACTGATATATAGACTGTATTTATATAGCATATATCATGGACAGACATAGGTTAAAATTAAAAAAAGATAGCTGAGTGCACAAGACCCATGATAAAAAAAGTGCCCAATCCTGGTAGGCACACTGATGCCAGGACTGGAAAAGATAGTGTAGACATGTATTAATAGCTCTTCAGATACTATCTTTAGGAAAGACCAAATGTACCATCTAGGCTCTGTCATTAAATATCCAACACAAAACAGATTATTGATGATTAGCCTACTCTCAATCACAAAATGTACGTTTCAAAACATCAAATAAAAAAATGTTTTTTTTCAGGAGGACAAGTGCCTCTTGTCTATTGTGGAAGCTGCACCCCACACTCCAACTTTTCTGTCTCTCTGTATCTATATCTATATATACATATATACATCTCTCTCTCTCTCTCTCTTGATATATATATATATATATATATATATATATATATATATATATATACATACATACATATAACTATATAAATACATATATATATATATATATATATATATATATACATAGATATATATATATATATATATATATATATATATATATATATATATATATATATATATATATATATATATACATACACATACATACACAAATCTATCTATATAGATATAGGTATAGATAGGGGGTCCAAATAGAGAGATGATATGTCAACAAGTAAAGGAAAGTATTATTGCTGGAACTGAATTCATCCTCAAGTTTTGGTGAGTACCTTCGCGAGGTGGACTCAGTTTTTCATGAAATCTCACCAAGATGACACTGATATATAGACTGTATTTATATAGCATATATCATGGACAGACATAGGTTAAAATTAAAAAATGATAGCCGAGTGCACAAGACCCATGATAAAAAAGTGCCCAATCCTGGTAGGTACACTGATGCCAAGACTGGAAAAGATAGTGTAGTATCTTCCAGGCAGAGGATGGTCCTCTTGTTGTAGAAGGAAGTAGTAGTCCACAAAAATCACAAAAACTGATAGGCCAAAGAAGCGCCATAAAGATGATAAAGTGGGCTATTGAGGATAAGGAAGAAATTGTGTATTGTTACTATTATGCAAAAAGCCCAGAAGTTCCAAACACAAGATACACAAAACAATTAAGAGAGAAATTAGAACAAAAAAAATACTTCCACAAGAAAAACTGTCAGAAGCTTCAAATAAAAATTTGTATTCATTAATACAACAGATTTATGAAAAAAACAGTATAGAGATCAAGAAACTTTGATCTGTTTGGAAAAATAAATGTCTGTGGAAGTGTGAAAATATAAACTACAAAACCTAGAGATTTTTGAAAAGTAAAAAAAAGAAATATGGACATGGGAAAAAAAGAGAGATTTGATATGGTGCAATATTTATGCAAAGGAGAAAGCCAAATTAATCAAGATAAAGAAGGCAGCCCCAAAGATATTTGAAGAGAAATACCGGCAAAGACATCCAGTTATGGAAAATTTTACAATAAAAAATAATATCACAAAGACGGAATGTAGAAAAGAAGATTAGCAAAGTAGAAGTTAAAAAATAGAAGTTGAAGTTGTGGAGTGCCTGCAAAGTGAAGAATTTGGTGTAGAAGGTTTGACACAGGTTACATCACAGAATAATGGAGCGAGTCCCCAAAGTAAGGAGAAGCAGGAAGATCAGGAGACATCTGAAGAAGAAATATGGACATGGGAAAGAAAAACAGTCAGATTCATGAATCTCCGTGGAAGAATAAGCTTATTCTTGCATGGAGAAGCCCGTGTACATGTACAGCAGCAGCGTACCTTGCATATTAATGAAGGTGGGCTGCTCAATTCTTACATGGACATGGGTTTGTGTCCGAGTGCAGGGGGTATGTCAGAGAGCAGTGGTCTCACAATACATATGCCCCCTGCACTTCATAAATGCCATACAGCAATGTAAAGAGTGTCAGCAGAATACCTCCCAACCCCTTAGAGTAAGAAATCTGGAGAAAGCAAACAAGTCTGGCTCATACAGACTTATAGAAAGTTAATAGAATAACAGGTTATGCATTAGCATGATTTGCCGAAGAGTATGAAGTCAGAAGTTCAAATGTCTGTCACCAGTATCTAACTGCAGTCATCAAGATGTGTCACTAATTAGCCAGAAAGCCACAAAAATGGACCAAAAATATAAGGCAAAAATCTGGACATATAAGGTTCTAATTTTTTTTCCAGTCCTGAATAATGTTTAAGCATAGCTGTGTGAATTTGCCCATTGTGCAGCTATGCATAGCAGCACTTAAACCATGAAAGAAGTTAAGTAGAACTATAAACAAAAAAAAAAGTGAAACTGGAATAGCATAGTGGTTAGAGCATTTGCCTGGCATGCAGTCAAGCACAATTCGAGCCCTATAGTAGGCCAAATGTTTTCATACATGAATCACATCCACAATGTATTTTTAATAAATATGTAGTGCATACGTTTATGTATAAGTTAACCAGGGTAGTGTAGCAGCTTCAAATGATAGGTATCACTAAAATTAAAAGTTTAAACAAGATTTACCAATGCTAAGTGGTTTTGCGCACAGGTAAGCAGGGCTTAGCATGTACCCATTTAAGCAATGGACATCTTTGCTAAGCAGGTTTGCACAGTGCTTAGCTTAGCTCAGCAGTTTCAAAACTGTCCAATCATGGCACAGGGTGGGAAAATAGCCCTATTTAAACCTTGGAGGTGGGAATACAGCTCATAACTGGTTGTAGCTCCCCAATGTAAGCAGAATGGCAGCAGGTGGTGAAGGCATGTGCTTTAGGGTGCAGCGCTGGGGGCATACAGGAGTCCAAGGTCATGGTAGGACTCCTCATAAAAAAACATAAAGTGAGACTGCTGCAAGACCAGTACCAGGGCTCCCAGTACAAAGCAGAGGCCTGTGATAGTTTCACCCGTGATCTCACCAGTGCCACTGGAATCCCTCGACTGGTGAGCAGGTCCTGCACCAGTATGCCGACTTGAAGCGGAGGAAGAGGGAGCTGTTGGATCAGTGGGTTCAAGAAGCATGTCAGAGGGGTGATGTCACAGCCATGTATAAGTATTCATAGCAATAACTGTTTACCAAAGTCCAGCCTGTGTATGTGATGGATAGGTATGCTCAAATGTTTCTCTGCCTTCTGTACAGCTCCAGCTAAATGAGTTGCGAATTAAGAAGCCCATGCTAGCAGGTTACAAAGGCTGCATCGCAAGGCTGGTGAGTAACAATCTTGCTTGTAGTAGTCATACCAAATAAAAATAAAGGAGTAGAATATCACCTGGCAGTATAAAAAATGTGTATGGTTTGGACTGAATAAACCAGACAATATCACAGTAATAGCCCCATATAGGTCATATTTAAATAAAACTGTAACTGCCTGGCACTTTGGCTTGAAATGTTGCATTTATCCAGATCTGACATCTGAATAGTAATGTGTTAACCACTGTTTTCCACACTGTGCGATATCAAAAATATGTCTAGGAATGTCTGTATAAGAATGTTCTAATTACAAGGTCAGATTGTACAACCAACAGAGAATTAGAAAGTAAACATTGAAGAAGCAGACAACAATTTCTCAATAGCTCACTCTGATGAAACACAAATTGCTATATTTTTAGCAGAAACAGCCATGGTTTGAATCCCAGGAGTTTTACTAAGCTGTATGCATAATTTCAACTAGGATTTTGTAATATGTGTAGAAACAGTCAGGTAGTGTTAACAATCATTTCCCCCCACAGGTCTTCCAGAAAGTAGCTATATGAAGGTTGAGTTATACACTGTGTACAAACGGGTTCCGTTCAGTAGCTGGAAATACTGAAATCTTGAATTGCAGTATTTCAAGCCCAAGAAGCTGAATCCACATAATAGCGAAAGTTTAGAAGCACGAAATTCAAAACCTCAAATACCGGAGATTTTGAATTTTGCGCTTCGAAAGTTCCACTATGGTTATGTATTCAGGTAAGTGTGTGTGTGTGTTAAGGGTTTTGGGTAGGGGATGTGGTGTGTATCAGTGTGTTTTATCGCTGTGATGTGTGTGTGTGCGAAGAGAAAGTAGCTTGTGTGGTGGTGTTTTGTGTGTGTTTGCATGTAGTGCGACCTCGGAGTGAGAATATTTAAGTAGTGGGGGTGTGGGTTCATGTAGTAGGGTGATTGTGTGTGTTTGTGTGGTGGATGGTGTGTGTATGTGTGCGTGTAGTAAAACCGCAAAATTCAAAAGTTCGGGTATTCGAGGTTTTCACTTTCGCGTTTTTTAGTTTTCGTTGTTTTGTGGATTCCACTTCTTGGGCTCAAGATACTGAAATTCGAGATTTCAGTATTTCGAGCTTCTGAAGTGAATCCGTACAAACATACCACTGCCCAAACCAAGGCCATAGGTTATTGTAATAATACCTGTAGATTAATGAATAGAGCAATGATAATTAAAGTTGTGAGTACTGCAAGGATATACAGGTTGTTAACTGACATCTCCCCCCCCCACCATATCTGCAACAATAATCTAAACACACAAATCACTGGTTATGTTTTACACCAAACCTACTGTTGGGACATGTGTCCTGTTGTTCAACAAATATTGAAATGTGTTTCTATTAATGCTCCCTGTTGAAATACTATCATTGGTGGCCTGTTGCTATCAGTGTAACCTGCATGCTGTTGTAATGGCCACTGTGGTTCCATATATGCATGTGTTTTGTTTGCTATGCAACTGTTCCAAATCTGTTGTTTTGGGTTAATGGGAATATCTATGCATGCTATTATAACTAATCCTGGATTGTGTTGACTATTACTAACCCACATATGTTCTAAAACTGCAACACCAAAGCACGTTTGGGATGGCTGGTCCCAGTGGACCCACCTCTCCTACCTCATCTGGTTGTGGCACTGGGCTTGAGCACATCTGGGACCCACCCTAAGACCTCCTCTTCTGCTGGTCCTGCATCAACTTCAGGTGGAACCGACTCATGGGATGGAGCTCCAAAAGGAGTTTGAAGATTTGCTACGCCAGCTTGAGGGCTGTGTGGTGCAATTAGATGGTCAGCCTGCTCCTCCTGCTAAGCCCCCAGCACAGTCACCTTTGGGCCATGAAGGTGCAGTGTTGACTGCCCATGGGTGGGGACATCAGTCCCACTGTTTCCATTTGGGGGTTCATGGGCTTCTGATTTCCAAACACCCCTCCCCGTCCAAGGTGTTTACCCCCACATGTGTCATATACCACCCCTGTATGCTGTCTTGTCTGTCTTGTCTGTCTTCCTACCAAACCTACCTCCCCAAATATACCTACTATCCTTCCCCAACATCCCACTCTCACCTTAAAAAAAAGGGGAAAGCTGTTCCCAAAAAAAATCTCGCCCCATAAATAGTTGTCCATTTTGCACACATGTCCACTGGGCACATGTAATCTGGTCTAATTGGCTTCACAACACAGTATTGTTGTCCTCACCCCTTTCTCAGGGGGTTGAGTGTCCAAATATGCCTCCAAATTCAGCATATATGCACAGCTGTTGCTGCAGAAGAAATGGACTGCTATGGACCTTCCCTACACCCATCCTGCACATCCCTAGATATTTCTCTTAATGTATTTCCTTCTCCGTGCCACCTTTTTCACCACTTTCCTATCACCCCCTTTTTTCTTTTCTTTTAAAGACATTAGTGTGGTGGTAAGCAGGAGTAAGCTGTTTTAAACAGCAGTAAGCAGGTTTGCATGTGTTTGCAAGGTGCTAAGTGAAGCCTACACAGATTAAGCAAGCATTCATTTAACTGTGTTTTAGCAGTGCTTAAGACTGCTTTAATCACCCTGTCACCATCAGCAACTGTTTTGCCTAGCAATAAAATAATCAGCCCTGCCCAGTCTTGAACACAGGACTCTGTATACCACAGTCAGGGCAATGTACCACTACTCCATCTAAGTTGTACTTTTGAAGGCTTTTTTTTTAATATATCATTCAGTACAGGTACAGAATACTATGGCACAAACAGTGTGGAACCAGCATGTTTATAATATATAAATATACAAATATAGATGTGTGTGGTGATAGATACATATGAAAAGTGTATACATCAGATATATATATAGCTGTACTTACAAAATTAGACATATAGAATATGTACATATATATCATAAAATAATATATATGTGTAGATATCAAACACGAAATACACTGATATATCAATTTCATATATTAAAAAGAAATGTTTTATATATATATATATATATATATATATATATATATATATATATATATATATATATATATATATATATATCTATATATATATATATATATACACATGTGTACACATATATATAGAAATATAACTATACAAAGATAAATATATATTAACATAATATATACATATATATAAATATATATCTAGCTACATATATATATATATATATATATATATATATATATATATATATATATAGATATATATATATGTATATACACACACACACACACACACACATACACACACACACACACACATTAAATATATATATATTTTATATATATATATATATATATATATATATATATATATATATATATATGTATGTACAGGGTTTGAATCTCACAGGGGATAACTGGCTAGGCTTAAAATGTCTCGCAAGGGCAGTTAGCCTAGTACTAACCTAAGAACCTATATGTGCATAACATGTACTGAAGTCATATCCAGCACCATACATCCCCACCCCTAAGTGCAATAGATCTGGACAAATGCTACAAAATAGGGGAGGGGCAATGGACCAACACTAGGGACACAATGTATGTCCTGCAGGTATAAATGTAGAATGTCGCTACAGGAACAGGGTGTGTGTCAGCATACATGTCAGAAGGATGTCAATAATGAAACTGTAATGTTCATCATCATATACTGACAAACATCCACACATGATCACAGTGCTTTACCACAGGAAGGAATAAAATTATATTGTTCAACAGACTAGAAATATGGGCAATAAACGTGGACAGTCTGGAACAATCTAGCTGGTGACAGGTATGCTCAGAACAGCTTAGTGCAAAAAAAGCATAACCAAGCCTGACAAAGGGGGAGGGCCATGAAAATGTGGACATATCTTACAAACTGGTGTAGATGAGCTGAGAAATGTGATGCAGTTTCACCCTCCTGTCTGTTCCAACATCTATTGAGTGGAATAGCACATGTCCAAAACCCAATGACTTCCCAGGAGTTAGTCATGTAAATCTTCACATCCCCCCACTGATGTGTCAGACATACACAATGCTTATGGGGGCCAGGCAACACTACACATCTGCCAAATAGCTGGACATAACATCAAATTAGGGACAATACACTCAGCTTCTAGCCATGTCACCAAGCAATGTCCAAACTACAGGCAGACTGACACAACAAAAAAGTGATCTTGCTATGGGGGCATACACATGCAATTGCAAATATAACAGGCACTCCAGGGATGTAACAGTATTGAGAAATAGACACCATTGTGAAAGTGCATACAGTATAAGGAGTGTGTGAACCAAACTGTCAGCATGTTTGAAACTCACACACTACCCCTACATATACTGGTGTAATACACAGTGTAGTATGATGCCTGACTTTGTTATGGGGCATATCACAGTCTTACCCTATAAAAATTTAACACTTAGAGCACCAGAAACTGGATCCGCATGCAAGGGCTGATAGAAAAGGAAACATAACACTTACATTTAGCACCCACCTCAAGAAATAACATATTTACAATATACTGCTACACAATCCTGACAGTCTGTTAACAATAGCCAGAAATACAAAGACCTCCCAACTGTACACACTCCTAAAGAATGCCCAGGCCTTGTCATCATATATAAGGCCTCTTACACATAAAATGTCTGGCAGTCTGATACAAAACTGGGATGATATTATGAATTACGTCACTAAGTAATGATATACCATATCTCTATGCCTCTAATTACATGATATATGGACAGAGCCTGACATACTTGTGGACATAGTCCTAAACACAGGTCCATGATGGAGATATTGCTGTTAGAAACTGAGAATGTTGTTGGTGCAACAGGGTTTAACATATCTGTTCTGAGGAATATGAAGTCAGAAACAAACATGAATGTTACCATTCACTGACTGCTATCCTACAGAGCATGCTACTGACCTTCCAAATTCAATAAATGTGTGAGTAACACACTGATAATAAGAGTCCAAACTATGGCCACTCTGAGCTATGTCAACCACATAATACTCTCAGACTGCAAATCATGCAAAGCAGCCGTATCCACACAAATCCTGTCAAACCAGCAGTATTTCAATTGTATAACAGCAATACTCACAGTCTGTCCCTGTGTCCAGAACAATTGGCCCTGGTGAGTTGGGCTGTCTTCACAGTCTCTGTCATACATTGTTAGTAGAACAACCTGCTGTGATGCTGTGTGTAACACACATGCATGAAAACCTCCTCACAGGCAAAGAAAGGGCCGACACCTACATGAAGTACACAGTTATTGGACTGTGCTTCCAAGCTATTGGCTACAGGAATAATACCACAGCTGTTCCACATGGAATTAGCAAGTGTGAAACTCCAATTCATGCATAGACCATCCGCTGATCCAGACCAGTACCTATTAAAGGCAGGCTGCTGCCTCTGTAAATCAGATGTACAACCTACATTCCAGAGAGAGACAAGAAAAAAAAAAAAAAAAAAAAAAAAAAAAAAAAATATATATATATATAAATATATATATATATATATATACAAACAGAAGCAGCAAAAAGGGAGACAAAAAAGAAATCTGTACAACAGGATACCATCATGCATCAACAGGAAAAAAAAACAGGTATGTCAAACAAGTATGCATGTAATGGACTGCAGTAGGGGGTATGTAATAATGGGAAATAGGAAATTTAATATTCATGTCCCAACAAGACTTGCTGCATGGACATATTGCTGAGCAGAACCTATGGCCATAGCATCTCTGTCCATCTGCAGTGACATAGAATACAGCTCAGGCCCCAGATGTCACACATATATCCAGATATGAATTGTGAGTACAACTATGTTATTCATGTTTGTCTCTGAAATGTCATGGAGCTATACAAGGTAGTTCCATAGTGGAAAAATGTTACAACTGTGTGTTGCGGACTGCATGTGATATACTGAGCTCATACCATTCAACTGTACATTGTTATGCTCACTGACCATATTTGTGCCTCATATTTGTAGTCATTTACTCAAAGACTTGTGTCATGTCTTGCAAATAATTTGGGGTCCTACAGCAGATCATCTCCACCCATGGCGTCCAGTCCTCTGCATCTTGCTCTCACACACCATACATCTGCATGTTCACCATCACCACATGCATATGCCTTTTATAGGCTGTCTGCTGTCCCTGTAACCTGACAGCCTCATATTTTGCAAGATATACTCAGCATACTCCCTCAGCACATGTCCAAACCAAGCATGCCACTGTCTGGCATTGTCCCCAAGCCATCCAACCTGGGCTGACCCACTAACACACATGTCCCTAATCCTATCCCCTCTGTCAGACACAGTGCAAATGTGAACATCCCACACTCTGCTGTGTCTAGCCCTGAATCCTGTGTGTCTTTACAATCCCACTGTCTGCAACCAATATAATGTAGCCAGTAACACTACCTTCCTGTAAACTTCCCATATCACTCTTAATGGTACTTGTCTGTCACAAATAACTCCTGACTCCCCTCCCCACCACACAAAACCTCCCTGTACTCTCTCGTACACCTCTCCCCCACACTGCCCATGACTGAACTGGTGTTCCCAAGTAGTTAGACCTATCCACCTTCCAAACTGTATTTCCCTGCATTATCACCATTCCTCTATCCCCCACCCCATTCACACACATGCATCCTTACTTAGTTCTGCTGACCATCATTCCTCCCTGCTCTACAACATAACCCCACCTCCCCAGGGTCTCCCCAACCAGTCCCCTAATCTCACTACAAACCACAATGTCATCTGCAAACTGCAGAGTAAACAGTGGCCCCTGTCTGATCATGTCTGTTAACATGTCCCTCACCACTACAAATATGAAAGGACACACAGCTGACCCCTGATGTACTCCCACCTTCACCATAAATCCATCTGTCATGTCAAAACCAGAAATCACAGCTGTCACACTACCCTCCTTCATATCCTGTAGGTGTCTGACATACTCCTCTGGCACCCATGACCTCCACATACAATACCACAACTACTCTCCAGGTAGCATGTCATATGCTCTCTGTAGGTGTGCATAGACACAATGCAGCTGATCTCAGCATCAGTGCAGAGCTCCATCAAGACTTGTGGATCAACATTTGCATCTGTAATGCTCTTACCAGGCATGAAACCACATTGCAAATCATCAATCATCACCATGTTCTCAACCTAGCTGCCACCACCCTTTACCATTACCTCATCCTGTGACTGATCAATGTTATCCCTCAATTGTTACTACAGCTCTGCAGACCAACCTTGTTCAGATAAGCAGTATCCATACATATTCACCAACATCTCACACATCCTCTCACTTTCCAAGATTACATTAAACAATCCAGTTAAAAATACCACTGCCATGTCTCAGAAACACCTCCAGGCATCCACAGGTATGTCACCTGGAACAACAGTCTTTCCACTGTTAAACCCCTCATTGTTATTCTTACATTCTCCTTGATAATCTGTTGCACCTCCTGATTAACCATACTCACCTCAGCCAACCTTCTCTCCCTCCCCTATTTTCCTCATGGAACAGGCCATCAAAGTGATGTTTCCCTATTTTCTAAGCACACTCCTAGCTTGTATGTTTCACCCATCTTCCTTTATCACCCTTTTGTGCTGTACATCCTTCCTAGCTATGTGCCTCTGTCTAACCAATAGCTACAGGCCCTATATATCATCCATGCTGTCCAACATTACATACAACCCCAAACTCCACATCTGTATGTCAGACTCCCCATCCATAGCCATGTCCAACACTCCCTTTGCATTCACCCATCTCTTTATACTCATGTCTGCTCTCTACATCTGTCTGTCAATCCCACTTCTCTTTTGCCAACATCTTTCTCTGAATACACCCCTGTACTTCTTCTTTCCACCAACATGTGTGTAGGAGCAGTCACCATCTGGGTAGCATGTCAACCTGTGTCTGAATGAGCATAGTAGGTCACAGGTGCATTAATGTATTGCTGAGTATAAGTACAAATTGGACATATCCACTGAGAGCAATTGAAAGGCCATCCCCGCATATGTCTGCAGTCTCACAGGCAACTATCCATCCCACCCTGTAATGGAGGTCAGCCACAGCACATGCACACACATCATAGCTAAAGCTGACCTGGGACAAACATCACCCCCCAGGCTCAACATCAGTATAGAAGGATATACACACCACATGCACCCCTACCCTCACCATTAATCAGGTGCAAACTGCCTACTTGCACATAATGCTATGCATGTCCATACAATGCTGCTAGGTATTGGAATATTATTTGATGTAATGTTGTGGCTACTGATACTCATTACTAGTGAGCTGTCTCTGTAAAGAGTTATGGACGATGTCTGATGTCCTGTGATGTGTTTTTCCCTGTTTGTGTCTTTCAGGTGTGATGCAGAGGCTTCCAGCCTATGATGTCCAGGAGACAGCAGCCATAACTGAGGCCATCATGGAACAGTACCACGTCCTCTTCAGTCTGGGTCGCCAATATCAGCGGGAGAGGACATCCCTCTGGGATGGCATCACAAAGACAGTGAACACCTTGGGGAACTATGGCCACACATATGAACAGATCAGGCACAGAGTGACTGACCTGATTTGGCGTGCATGGCAACAGGCTATTGTGGTGATGAGGGTCTGTTCTGCTACTGGTGGGGGGCAGCCAGAGAGGCCCCACTTACAGCAATGGAGGAGCTCCTTGCCAACCTTGGGGTGGCCCACAAAGAAAAACCACTACAAGATGTAGCTGTCGTGGAGGTAGGTGCCACCCAGGAAACCAGAGACGAGCATCCAGGTAAGGCAAAATTCTACATCAGTGTACTGAGGTTACATTTCAACTGTGTAGTAACAGTCTTTAGATGCAGATGCCATTGCAAAATAGAGTACTGGGTGGGGTTTAGTAATGCACACGTGCCCATTTCAATAGTAAATAGTGTAATATCATAGTGTAGACTGTATCTGTGCATACATGTAGCATTGCTCCTGGACCAATGGCTATTGTAAAGCTGCTGACAATACCTCTCACTCACATTACCTAGGTACCTCTCATCAACATGAAGCACAGCAGTCTGAGGCCAGTAAGTATGAGATCTTCTGTTGTATCTTACCAGTACACCAGGCATTTTAAGGTCATGCATGTGGCCATGCACTGAACTGTTATAGTCAGCAAATTTCATGTATCTGCAAGATCACCTGTGGTGGGGTTCACTGCATGATATCACATGGGCTTATTTGCATGAGATGTCACATTTCAATAGCATAACTCACAAACCTGTTATTGCAGGACATCTGTATAATGATTGACAACATGTGGGGACAGAGTGCCAATAGTAGGGACATGTTGTATACAGTACTCTGAGACAGTGCATATAAAAGGTGTACACAAATGTCACAATGCCAGGTATGTGTGAGATATGACAATGTGAGCACAATACACAAGACCAAAGTCATGCATCCCATCATGTGACCTATAATCTGTACAATGAAAATGTGAAACATACAACTTTGTTAGGGGAACATGTATGTGGAGTGTAAACAGTCCAGGAAGCCAAATGCATATATGTGGATAGGAGGAAGCTCATACTGGGGTATATCAGTGTGTGATACAACCACAGCAGTTGATCATATTGGGTACACATCTGACATCAATCATGGACTCTTGGAGTACCTGCAGATAACAGTCAGATCACATACCAGGATTATCCCAACACAGACCCACAGTTGCCTGCTACAGCAAAAGCCATGGTCCGCAATACAGCCTAACATGCTGCAAAGTGATTGAACGCTATGGACACATACATGCCATGGAACACAGTGCAGATGGTCATCAAAAGGTGTACAAGAGATGGTGCAACAATGTCATTTTGAAGAAGTGGACATCCCTACACATATGTTGGGAAAAACATCTTGGAAATGTCCAGGGAGGCTGCCAGGAGCCATACAGCAACAGTAAAGGGGTATCAGACAGCACAAACTTACTTAAAGCTGCTCAAAACTGCCTTAACCACTCTGCATCCAGCAGTTCTTGTTCTACCTAGTGACGAAGCAAACAGTCCTTGTAGGTCTTGATCCCAGGACCCTGCTCATCATAACCACAGCAATTTATCACTAAACCATCTGAGCTATAACTATACTGGATGTTTTTACAAACATATCATGCAGCACAGTCATTTAAAAGTAGGGAAAAATATATATATGTCTATATATATATATATATATATATATATATATATATATATATATATATATATGTATATATGTATGTATGTATACAGATATATATATATATATATATATATATATATATATATATATTCACTACGGTTGGGAGGTATGGGCCCCTTCACCCCCATTTACACAGCCTTTGGTCATATTTGTTGCAGTAAGAGGTTAAGAGTGTGGATCTGATGTCTGACTGCACTCCATACATACATATATGACCCTAACTGCAAATCAGGCGATCTGTGTTCGAGTAGCAAATCAGGTGACTAATTTTAAGGTGGGGGAGGATGACAGCTCCTATCCTGTCTGATTGTTGGTGGTTTCTCATCTGACCATTTCTGCTGCTTTGTTGTCGTGTGGCAGTGGTCACATGTAGCACTGAAAGAAGGGGTCTCTCAAGAGGGACATGCTCTGTGGCTGCCCAAGACAGTGTTGGTAGTTCCTGTCCTTCTGTGCATGGATGTTGTGAGAGTATAAATAGCCCTCTTAGTGATACAGATGCCCATGTTATTACTGGGTGGAGGGATTAAGGTACATAAAAATGCAGAGAAATACTGAACCACCTGTGCAGATGATGGCTGTGCCCTGCACAAGACTCCCTTGAACACTCTGAAATCTGAGTCTTCAGTATCAGGGAGCCAGGGCTAGGGTGCTGTTGAGAAGTCTTAATGTTTAAAAGTTTGGTGGCAAAGTGATACAATAAAGGAAACAAAATTCTGGGAAAATTAGTCCAACAAGTCCAGTAATCCAATTAACGTGGTTTAAAGGCTGGTACTGTAGTTGCTAATGGCAAATAAGGCAAACTGTAAAATTTGAATAATTTGATGTTAAAAGACAGGAAAGCACTGTGACCTATAATACAAACAAATTTGCATTTTTTCCACATACCTGAGAACTGGGGCTACAGAAGAAACTCTGAATGGCCTGAGCACACCACACACCATGCATGAAGTGTTTGTAAAAATATGGGGCCAAGAAAATAAATAAATAAACAAATATAAAAAGTGTGTGTGAAATGCCCTAGCTAACTATACATGGTTGTTAGAGGAAGTAATCAGACTAAAACCTTGTACTTTGGGTAGAGGTAACAAGAACCTTAAGTCCCTACCCAACACCCCTTCTGAAAACTTTTCCGCATTTATGCCTCATATTTTGTTCTATTCCTCATAAAATCTGTGGTTTCTGCATTTAGGATTGAATTCACTAAATAATGACAGGCATTTGAATTTCAGACTTCATATTCTTCAGAAAAGAAATGGTAACACCAAACCTTTTATTCTAGCAATTTTCTAAGTTTATAAGATCAGTATGGCTGCATTCCCGCATTATTGGCTTTGTCCATTTTTTTTATGCTAAAAGGTTGAGAGTAATGGTGAGAACTGAATTCTGTATTCCCCCATTATTGGCTTTGTCCAGGTTTTTTTGTGCTAAGAGGTTGAGAGCTATGCTGAGAAGTGAGAGCTAAATTCACTAAATGATAGTCATTTAAGTTTCGGTCTTTCTATTGCTTGGGAAGCTACTGCTTTGGCATAGTGATATGTTGCTCTGATTGTAGTGCACAGGGTTCTAAATTCAAGACTTAGCAATGAAATATGTGGTAGTAACACAGCATTTTATTCTAGCAACTTTCCAAAATTATGCAAGCAATATTTAAAAATGCGTCTCTGTTTTTTGAGCTTTTGCCCCCCCCCCCCAAATACATTTTGGCTTTTTCCAAATTTCTTGGGCTGCAAATGTGAGAAATGCAGTTGAGTGTCAAGTGGATTTTACAAGAGCTCAGAGCTTCAGGGGAAGAGAAGTTTAGTGTTGCTCATATTAATAGCATAACATGTTAAATGCTTGCTTTTGATGCAGAAGGCTGTGGGTTCTATTCCCACAGTATGTAGATGCATTGTTGATACAATAGTGTGCTGTACTTTTAAAGTGGATGGGGGTAACAAGTCAATGGTGTACCTACGAAAGAGCAACAAATATTAACCCAAATTCAGGAACAGAAAATCAAAATTCTGTTCTGTGCTGCATTATAAGAAAAATATTTTTAAACAAGTACAGTACATTCTAGATAAAACACATATTTTTGCACTGCAGACAGTGGAAAAGCAAGAGGGGCCAGTCAACAGGATCTGGATTACAATGATAGTTTTGATGCTTCAGGATGAATATAGGAGAGAGTCTGTCAGTACTTAGACTAAAAATTGGAAGTCTTAAAACATGCAGTTCGCAGTTATTTTGTTGTGTGTTTTATAGCTATTGAGTTGGTCTGATAACACAAATCAGAATAAGTTAAGCAAAAAACTGAAATTGAAAATAAGTTTGACAAGCTATGCAAGATGCCCGTGGCTTACACTGTTGTCATTCTATTTTATATATGTGTGTGTGTGTGTGTGTGTGTGTGTGTGTGTGTGTGTGTGTGTGTGTGTGTGTGTGTGTGTGTGTGTGTGTGTGTGAGTTTTTGATGGAAATGTTCAGAATTGGGCAAAATTG
>NC_056732.1:1157685537-1157763037 GCF_019279795.1 Protopterus annectens | reverse complement strand
GAAAGAAAAAAGGTAAGTGGAACATGTAAGCAAGTAATTTAATGTAGTACCTGGTTTGTAATAATGGGAAATATGATTTGGAGGAGTCTATGTCCCAACAAGACATGCTGTACTAATGTCCTACTAAACAGCTGCTATGGCCATAGCATCTGGCACTCTCTGCAGTGGGAGATATCACAGACATACTTCTCAGCTGTACAGATCTTCACAGAATGTTGACATTTTACCATCATGTATTGTCTGTTCCTCCTGATATCTGTACTTTTATGGCAAATAGCTGAGGATTGGATTCATCAGGTAATGACAAACACTTGAATTTAAGACTCTACATCCTTAAGAATATTCACCGTAATGCTAAATGTATCATTCTATTCTGGAAATGGTATTGACAATTCACCTACCAGCAGACTGTTACTGCCGGGACAGGACAATCATGGTACGGCTCCAGGTATACCAGCTGAGAGTTCCGGAAGTGGTAACACAAATTTTCAGGTTACACCAAATATTTTGTGTGTAAGTGATGGCAGTTTAGGCAGAATACCATCTACATCTTTAGTACAAGAAAGGAACACACCAGGGGATTTTTATGACTGGCTTAACCAACAAGTACCCTTTCAGCTTCCTGAGGGTACTCATATGAGGTCTGAAATCAACGACACCTAGAGGGAAACACTGGACAAATTACAGACTGCCTTGTTAAGGTACAAGACTTTACATTTAGATAATGTGTACTTGCATCAGTGTTTAAGCAAACACATAGTACCTAAGGCATTAAGAATTTTCAAATATCCCAATAATGTTGTGGAAGGCAGTGAATTCCACAAAGAGTTGCTGAATATTTTTAATGTTTGTGGCTTAGAAATTGTTCAAGCCATAATCAGAAACAATGAAAGGGAAATAAGCAAACTTAAAGAATTCATTGATTTGTACAATGAGCGTGTCACATCGGACTTAATGTTTAGTATTGAAATTGAAAAGAATAGATATGACATTAGGGTTCAAATTGATAAGAAATGTGATGATATAATCAAAAGAAAATATAAAAAGCTTGAACATGATATTAGAGATTATAATGATGGAATACAATACCCAGCACCCCCATGTACCCATTATAGTAAATTTAATCAAGGAAGGGATACACATCCAAATGCCCTGTCCTCCAATAGGGGAGTTTATGAGGATACAAGGGAACAAGCAGGTGGTCCAGATTTTAATGACAACAACCCTGAGCCCCTTCCTCGTAGGTCTGAAAGAATTCGTAACAAGAATTTAAATGGGAACAATAACCATTTTTTCAGGGGACAATACCAGCAGAGGGCAGGGGGATACAACAGGGCCTGGCAACAGTCTCAGAATTAGATATTAGTAAAGAGCAAGGGGATGAGTATGAAATAGTTACCCAAGATGGATTTCATATTTATAATTATAGCCACTTGGAGGTGACACAATAATTTTTTAGACCTTTTACTAAAGGCTTCAAATTTGTACCTAGTCAGAGTAGTAATTTAGCTCGGACTATTTTGGATGTTAAAACGTTCATTAGAAAATTACATTTGGAAAATATGTTTGGACATAATTCGATGGTAATATCCAACAATGGACTTAGAAAACACAGTACTTTCAATCCCCCTATATACTCTCAATTGAAAAACTTACAAAGCAGCATTGAGAAAAGAATTAGAAATAAACTCAAAGTTCATATGCGGGGGTCCAATTTGGAAGAGAATGAATGGATACTTCTCCAAATTCTGAGAAAAAATCCTAACATCCGGGTTATGGAGCCAGATAAAGGAGGGGGTATTACATTGATGGATAAAATCATTTATGATTGTAAAATGTATTCCATTTTGCAAGATAGTTCCAGACATAGTCAGGTGTCAGTCAATGAAATTAATATTTCGTATAAAAAAATTGACCTGGCCCTTAAAGATTTGTTTGACCAGGGAGTTATAGATCATGACACATATTCATATCTGGAAACTTCAACACCTAGGGTGCCCTCGATATTCAGGGTCCCTAAGGTTCTGAAAGATGTATCCAATCCCCCCCTTAGACCAATAGTGGCATCTCAAGGATCCAAGATTTCCCCTTTATCCAAGTTTTTAGACTGGAAAATGAAAAACCTTTGGGGCAAAGACACCCATTTATTAAGAGACTCATGGGAGTTTTTGTGACGTATTACACCTGGCTTGAAGGTAGCTAATTTCAAATTTGTTACAATTGATGTTGTTGACCTATTTTCTGTCATACCCCATGAGGTAGGGTTGGCTTGGATAGAGGAGGCCCTGAGGGGTACTTCTAAGGCTAGTGAAAATGATATTTTTATTATTTTAGAATTAGCCGAATTGGTATTGAAAAATATTTTTTTGTATTTACAAGGGGAATTTTACAAACAGGAATCTGGGGTGGCTATGGGAGCCTATTGTGCTCCCACTTATGCTGACATGGTTCTGTCTGTATGGGAAAATAAATCTATCCATAACAGTAAATATGTTGAGTTTTGGAATTTTTACACCCGATTCCTAGATGACATATGTATCTTCTGGACTGGTACAGATGAAATCCTCCAGGAATGTATTAATTATATTAATCAGAGTACTACTTTTTTAAGGTTCACCTATCAAGTGACCATGGATTCCATTAATTATGTAGATGTTTCTCTACATGTGACAGAGAATGGGTTTAAATCCAGTATATACAGGAAACCCACCTTCTCAAATACTTACATTAGATTTAGTAGTTTACATCCATTATATCAAAAAAGAGCATAGTCAAGGGACAATATGTTCGAGTTTGTCGCATGACTTCTTGGGAAGTAGATTTTTTGGAAGAGTGTGACAAACTCAGGGAAATGTTCCTGCAAAGGGAATACCCTCTGGAATTAATAATGGATATACAAAGGGAGGTATGTGACAACAGACAAGGGACATTTAAACCTGTTTTAGGAACTGGACTAATACAAACTACAATACCAACAGTTCCAGAGCAAGGTGAAGCAGGTTTTACATATAATAATATGTTCATTACCAATTTTAGTGACGATGCCTACACCACAAGAAATATAGTTGAAAGTGAATGGGCTAAATTTAATGACTATACGGATTTACCAAATTTAAAAGGGAAGACTATGAAAACAGTTTTTCGAAAGGGGTTCAATATAAAGAACTTATTAGAAGGTAACAACTCCCCTTCCATATTTTCCAATAAATCTAAGGGAACATATAGATGTGGGGCATGCCCACAATGTAAATATATTCTTCAACAACAGAAAGTATTTATAACAGCTAGGAAGAAATGGATAGAGGCTTATAATTATTCCAACTGCAATTTTCAGGGGCAAGTTTATGTAGCTCTATGTAAAGAGTGTGAAGGATTTTATATAGGCAAGACTGAGAGAACCCTCAAACGTAGGATATATGAACACATGAATGATATCCAGAAGGGCAATCCTAGAAATGCCCTATTCAAACACACTCTTTCATGCCCCCAAGCAAAATACCATTTTTTGTGGTAGAAATGGTGTTTAGGGAATCAAGGGGAGGCATACTGGCAAGGGGTATTTGAAGCTAACAAATACCCAGGTATGAATGAATATATTTCTATTGTTCCCTTGCTTAAGCTTAGAACAGCGAAATTGTGAAATAGGCATCAAGCAAAATATACACTTTATATATATTTTGTATAATTTTCAGTACTGTATTCTAATGGCAGTTTATATGATAATACAGTTTTATTTATCTGTTCAGTTTATATTTAAACATGAAAGTAATTGGTATTTATCAGTAATATATTTTCTATTTGGTTTTAAATTCTTTTACCATGAAAGGGATGATTTTAACATTGTATTTAACTGTATGATAGCATGTTTCTTTAAATATTAATTGATTTGTTGATTCAATTGATTAATTGAAAGGTTACAAAAAGGGAGGTGTATGCTCAGAAGATTTTTTCATCTGATGAAGTTTGAGTGCTACTCTTACGAACGAAAACGTGTGGTGATATTTAGCAACGTTAATGTATTAACAGTGAGAACGTGTTGTGGCAGTTTTCTACATTAAAACTTCGTTTTAACTGGAAGCTTCGTTCCCAGTTTATTATTCACAGGAAACGTGTTGTGGCAGTTTCTTGGTTTGTGTTTGGAACTCAGCTGTGGTTTGCTGCACTTGGTGACTGGATTGTGTTGTTTTTTTGTTATCATTCTATGAACATCCTATGTTTGTAACAGGAATATTACAAGTCTGTCCCTATTTATCCCCCAATGAATTTAGGCATTATCCAGATGTGATGCTATGAGAGGTTGTGAGGTGAAATCACAGCTCAGGAGCCTTACTCACCCTGGGAAAAGACAGCTCATATATGACAACTGCAGGGGTGTCTGTCAAACAGTTGTGACTGTGTCACTGCTAGGCCAGTTAATGAGATGTTTTCCATATCTATGTTATCTGTGATTATGAGAAGGACACATGTTTGCCTTGTAAAGCTAGGAGACCTATGGAAGGCATGTGCATAGTAATGTACTGTTGCAGACATATGTGCTGAACTGCATGTGTTATCTTGAATTAATAACATTCAACTGTACAATGTTCTGCTGGACAATAAGCACATTTGTGACTGATATCTATAGTCACATACACAAATGCCTGTGTTATGTCAACCAAACCATTGGCAGGTCTGTGAGCAATACAATTGTAACATAATAGTCTACTTATGACTGTTAGACATCTTCCAGGCTATCACAGTGATGTCAAACCCTACTGTGCATTCAACGTACTAATGTATGGTGCAAGTATATCAATACAGTATCAATAGTGATGTCCCCTTTGATACCCATTTATGTGTGTCATTGTCCAGACAAACTGCTGTAACAGGTTGAGATGTATGAATGAGTGGGAAGACTGTAACTACAGTGTGCCATACTAATATACAACAGAAATGTATGCCAGCTATCCCCTTTGCACATATATGTATGCTTATGTTCAGCTGGAAGGCACAATACTAAATCACATGGGTTTCATGCCATCAGGTACATAGGTTGTGCATATTGCACATGTGTGTAATATCAGTGTCAGTGCATACAACAGACAGAAATGTGTACAGCTACTGGTTGTTGCAGTGCCCTGACGCTGATATGGGTACTAGAGAAGGCATGATATTCAGCTATTAATCAGAGAAGTGTCCACCTGTGTTATGATCCTCTGTCCATGCCTACCACTACCAGCTATATTTACAGCTATATACAGTGGATATCACAAGTGTACACACCCCTGTTAGAATGCCAGGTGTGTGTGCTGTATGAGAATCAGACCACAGAAGATCACTTCATAATGTTTCTTATCTTTATTTGACCCCTAACCTGCACAATTCCACTGAAATACAATCAAAGGTGTTTCTAGGAAGGTGAATAAATATTGCCAAGTGAAGATGTGCCATGATGTTAGAGTCTAAACCAATACGGATAAATGCTGCAACCATCTCAAAAGGTGCATACACAACATATCAGTTTAAGGGTGTGCACACTCATTCAACTGGTTTATTGTACTGGGTATTATTTCCATATGTTTTCACAGACCTGATTGTTATGTTTTCAATTGAATTGTACAGGCTATACGTCAAACTATAGGTGGGAATTGTTATGAAATGAGTTATTGTGGTGTCATGTTCCAATTGCACAATACCAGACAGTGTATCAGGGGTGTGTATCCTTCATATCCACTGTAGCTATATGTACACAGCAGTACCTGACCTATATATCCAGCCTACACAAAGGCAGAGTAATCCCCTTTGGTGGACAGCAACAATACACAAACCACATAATAGGTTGCTACATTGGCTGTACAGAGACACGTAGGTGCAGGAAACATCTTTGAAACAAGTCCACCTATATCTGAACAAGCATGTAAGTTTACAGGTGACTTCCTGTAAGGCTGACTATGACTATGAATCAGACATAGCCACACCACCAAGGACAATTGCAACCATGTCTCCACATATGTAGTAAGTCTCAGATGAAACAACACAATTCACCCTGTACTGGGGGTAAGGAACACCTCATACACAAATGACATGGATATAGGCAACCTGCATCACAAAGGTTAGGTGGGAACATCACTGCCGTGTCCACACCAGTTGTACAGGGAGATATGCAGATCAACCACACTCCACCCCTCAGCAATGGTGAGCATGTACATATTGCCTACTGATGGCAACAACAGCATATCTCCATGGGGCACAATAACTTCAGTGTCTGCCACCTACATGACCTCAGACTGTCCCCATGATGAGATTTATTCAAATGTACAGCTATAGAACTGACAAATTACTTATCAGCAATATGTCTGTTATGCTCTAACAGCCTAGTTTTAAAACATCTGTCACTATCCGCATATAAAATATGTTACAAGGCCATCTAACAGCATTCTCTATACACCATCCTCTTGAATGTACAGACTTCAACATGTTTCCCAGCCACTCCCCTCAGCAGGAATTACAGCAGTAAATAATGATAGATACCTATCCACCTACTACTGTAGGACATCTGGACAAAGCCCGAAATAATTGGTGGACAGAAGCCCAAATACATGGCGATACATGAAATATTGCTGTTATACACTGAGAAAGTTGCTGGTGTTGCAGGGTTTGTTGTAACATTTCTTTTCTGGGGATATAAAGTCAGAAAAACAAATGGATGTTACCATCTACATAATGCAATCACCAGAGTATGCTCCTGGGTTGCCAAGGACAAAACCTGTCTGGGGAACAGCCCATACATAACAGGCTAACCTGTGGCCATTATCTGGATGGCCCTACAGTTGAGAGCTATGTAGAGACAGAACTTTGTCAGACTGAAACCCATGTGCAGACAAACCCTGTTGAACTAGCAGTATTCCAATCATATAACAGCAATACTCACATTCTTCCCCTAAGTCTTAAACCTTCACCACCGTTTAGTTGTCTTGTCTCCACAAGTCTTGTTGTAAGAAATAGTAGCTCACACAACTCCAGGATGTCTTCCTCACAAGTAAGTGACAGGGCCAACACCCACATGGAGTACTCATTTATAGGAGTGTCTTGCCATGACATTGGCTATTGGAAGAACTACACAGCTGCTGTGCATGCAGTTAGCAAGTGGGGAACACCAACAGGTGCACAGGTCATCATCTGGTCATGAGCATCACCTAAAAATCTAATTCTGCCAACTATTCAAACCAGCTCTATCTCTGTAGTGTACAGAGGGAGAGAGAGAGAGGGAGAAAGAGAGAGAGAGAGAGAGAGAGAGAGAGAGAGAGAAATAACAAATGAACCATAAAGTGGAAAATAGAAGAAAGAAAAAAGGTAAGTGGAACATGTAAGCAAGTAATTGAATGTAGTACCTGGTCTATAATAATGGGAAATATGATTTGGAGGAATATATGTCTGAACAAGATATGCTGCACTAATGTCCTGCAAAACATCTGCTATGCCCATAGCATCTGGCCCTCTCTGCAGAGGAAGATATTCACAGGCTTACTTCTCAACTTTACAGATCTTCACAGAATGTCCACATTTTAACGTAATTTATGTTTGTCTGTTCCTCCTGACATCTGTACTTTTCTGGCAAATAGCTGAGGATTTAATTAATCTGATAATGACAAACACTTGAGTTTAAGACTGCACACTTAACAATATTCACCATAATGCTAAATGTATCATTCTATGAATGTCCTTTTTGTAACAGGCATATTTCAAGTCTGTCCCAATATATCCTCCCATCAATTTAGGCATTGTCCAGATATGATGCTATGAGAGGTTGTGAGGTGGGATCACAGCTCAGGAGCCTAACTCACCCTGGGAAAGGACAGCTCATATATGACAACCTCAGGGGTGTCTATCAAACAGTTGTGACTGTGCCACTGCTAGGCCATTTAATGGGATGTTTTCCATATCCATTTTACCTGTGATTATGAGTATCACACGTTTGCCTTGAAAAGCTAAGAGACCTATATAGGGCATGTGCATAGTAAAGTACTGATGCAGACATGTGTGTTGAACTGCATGTGTTATTTTGAATTAATAGCATGCAACTGTACAGTGTTCTGCTGGACAATAAACACATTTATGACTGATATATGTAGTCACATACATATATACCGTTGTTATGTCAGCCAAACCATTGGCAGGTCTGTGAGCAATGAAAATGTAACATAATAGTCTACTTATGACTGTTGGACATCTTCCAGGCTATCACAGTGATGTCAAACCCTACTGTGCATTCAACATACTAATGTATGGTGAAGGTATATTAATACAGTATCAATAGTGATGTCCTCTTTGACACCCATTTATGTGTGCCATTATTCAGATGTACTGCTGTAACAGGTTGAGATGTATGACTGAGCGGCAAGACTGTAACTACATTGTGCCATACTAACATATAACAGAAATGTATACCAGATACCCCCTGAGCACATGTATGTATGCTTATGTTCAGCTGGAAGGCACATTACTAAATCACATGGGTTTCATGCATTTAGGTACATAGGTTGTGCATGTTCCACATGTGTGTAATATCAGTGTCAGTCCATACAACAGACAGAAATATGTACAGCTGCTGCTTGTTGCAGTGCCCTGACACTGATATGGGTACTAGAGTAGGCATGATATTCAGCTATTAATCAGAGAAGTGTCCACCTGTGTTATGACCCTCTGTCCATGCCTACCACTACCAGCTATATCCACAGCTATATACAGTGGATATCACAAGTGTACACACCACTGTTAGAATGCCAGGTATGTATGCTGTATGATAATCAGACCACAGAAGATCACTTCATAATGGTTTTCATCTTTCTGTGACCCCTAACCTGCAAAGTTCAATTGAAATACAATCAACAGTGTTTCTAGGAAGGTGAACAACTATTACCAAGTGAAGATGTGCCATGATGTTTGAGTCCAAACCAAGATGGATGAATGCTGCAACCATCTCAAGAGGTGCATACACACATATCAGTTTAAGGGTGTGCACACTCATTCGACTGGCTTATTGTACTGGGAATTGTTTCCATATGTTTTCGCAGCCCTGATTGTTATGTTTTCAATTGAACTGTACAGGCTATAGATCACACTACAGGTGGGAATTTTTATGAAATGACTTATTGTGGTGTCATGTTCCAATTGCACAAATACCATACAGTGTATCAGGGGTGTGTACCCTTCATATCCACTGTAGCTATATGGACCCAGCAGTACCTGACCTATATATCCAGCCTCCACCAAGGTAGAGTAATTTCCTTTGGTGTACAGCAGAAATACACAAACCACATAATAGGTTGCTACATTGGCTGTACAGGGACACATAGGTGCAGGCAACAACTTTGAAGCAAGTCCACCTATATCTGAGCAAGCATGTAAATTCACAGGTGACTTCCTGCAAGGCTGACTATGACTATGAATCAAACATATCTACACCAACAAGGACAACTGCAACCGTGTCTCCACATATGTTGTAAGTCTCAGATGAAACACCACAGTTCAACCTGTACTGGGGGTAAGGAACACCTCATACACAAATGCTGTGGATATAGGCAACCTGCATTACACAGGTTAGGTGGGAACATCACCACCCTGTCCAACCCACTTGTACAGGGAGATATGCACATCAACCACACTCCTCCCCTCAGCAATGGTGAGCATGTACATATTGCCTACTGATGGCAACAACAGCATATCTCCATGGGGCATAATAGCAACAGTGTCTGCCTCCTACATATCCTCAGGCATGTGCTCAGAGCTCTATCACACACCACAGTCAAACACAGACCTGTCACCATCCACACACCATTCACATGGAAGATGCCCACTGTCAACCCTCTACACAAAAATGAATAGAGGTTAGAGGATTATACAATCAAGTGTCCAACATTAGAGGGAATAAGATAGCTAAGGGACAGGCATATAATGCAAGCTGCTATAGCCATGACAGCTTGGAAGGTTTTGGTGTAGTGTGGATTATTTGCAAGTAATACCTACTATTGATGTGCATTTTTTCAACTGTATGAGTTCATGTGAAGTTTTTCCTGTTTATGTCTTCCAGGTAATATGCAGAATGCTTGCCTACCAGCATTCTCTGTTGGGGAAACAGACATCATCACCCAACATGTGATTTGACATTTTGTCCTGTCATTTGGATATAGAGCAGAAGATGTGTGGGAGAGGACTGCCCTGTGGAACAGTGTGGTCCACAGGATAAATGATGATGGTCTGCACAGCAGAAATTATGAGCATGTGCAGCATCGGGTCAGTGATCTAAAATGCCATGCCAATCAATGGGCTGCCGGTATAGCTAGGGACCAACTAGCTACAGGTGGGGGCCCAGCCATCCAGCCCCCACTGACACCCACCAAGGAGCTCCTTCACAACACTTGGGCCACACGCCGAACACACAAGCCATGACACTGAGGAAAGCATTGTGGAGGTAGGCTGCACACAGACACACCCACACACACACACACACACACACACACACATGCACACACACACACACACACACACACACACACACACACACACACACACACACACACACACACACACACACACACACACACACACACACACACACACTGGATGAGGAGCATGCAGGTGAGGGCCCAGTGGGGATTAGTACACTAATGTATCAGACATACATGTATCTGTATTGTACCTACATGCATGTGTCAGGTCCAATTCCAGTTATGGATGGGGTTTTCTAATGCACAGAGGTGCACATCTATGGTGCAGACAGGAAATTGTGTATTAATGCAGTTAGTACTGTAGATGTGCAGACCTGCTGCATCCATCCTGTGCCAAGGTCACATGTTCGTCTGCTGACAATAACTCCCTCTCACAGCTATCTAGGACCCTCTGATCTGCATATGGGACAGCAGCCTGAAGCTGGTGAGTATGACATTGTTCTGTTGTTGCCTGGCAATATCCCAGGCAATTGAAGCACATGCAATTTACCATGCACACAACCATCAGTAATAGCTATATTGCTTTATGTAATAGCTATATTGCTTGTTGTGCATGTTCACTTGTGCTGGGATTAACTGTATTGCATCACAGTGGTCACCACTGGGGCCTATCTGACATGAATTCAACATTTGTGTAGCATACCTCACAACTTGTCAGTGCCAAGACATCTGGACAGAGGCCAGCATATTGTGCTGGACAAATGGCCTAAGGTAGGGTCATTCATGGCACATTACTGGTATACATTGGATATAAATTGTGTACACACCCCTCTTAAGATGCAAGGTGTTCCTGTTACATACTAATTAGGACCACAATATGACAGTCCACACCTCTTCCAGCCTTTCATGTGACCCATAACAGGTACAGTTCACATGTAAAACCAAGTATCTGGACTCACATATTGCACCTACGAGGCTGGCCACCTGTGACGGCAGCAGACGTCCTATCAGCATGATGTTTCAGTCAGGTATGATACATCATGCTGCCATGTGTATCCGTACACTCACTGTGGCCTATTTTGCTATAATATCACATACATTGGCATTGTTAAGGCACACAGACCACTGCTGACCACTTATAGGTTTCAAACATATGGATATTCCAGACACATTTGTACAGAGGACTGTACAATGGTTTAACTTGCTGCATGTGAGGCAGATGCTGTTACCACACTATATACAGTAATGGTAGTGGGAGGTGGACACCAGCCATGTATGGTATACACATCAAAATTGTATAAGCCACACAAGATATGATCCTCGCACATACACAGTTGCCAGCATTAAGATTAGAACATCTGCCTATCTAGGTATTCCTAATATAGTTCTATGCAGTTATGAGACGTGTCACAGAGCTTGTACATGTCCACCTCTTCCAAAGGTACTGCTAAGGTGGATGACATAATCAGGTCTACTAAATTGGTGTGAAGGGAAGTGTAAAGGGTAGTACACAGGTCAAAAAATGGCATGAGCCAGACAGTACATGATTCATACACATGTACACACACTTGCCTCTATTGGGATGAAAACTCCTGCCTATCTAGATAATCCTACTATAGTGCTGTGCAGTTATGGGGCACACTACAGAGCATATAACTTTCCAACTCTTCCAAAGGTACTTCTAAGGTGGATGAAATCAACAGTTCTACTAAATTGGAATAAAGGGTAGTACACAGGACAAAAATGGTATGAGCCAAACAATACATGATTCACACACACATACTTGCCAGTATGGGGATTAGAAATCCAGCCTATCTATGTATTCCTACTAATGTGCTACGCAGTTATGAAACACACCACAGAGCTTATACATTTCCAACTCTATCAAAGGTACTTCTGAGGTGGATGACATCAACAGGTCTACTAAATTGGAGTGAAGGGAAGTTTAAAGGGTAGTGCGCAGGTCAAAAATGGCATGATCCAGACAGTACATGATTCACACATGCATACATACACACACACACGCACGCACACACACACACACACACACACACACACACACACACACACACACACACACACACACACACACACTTGCCAGTATTAAGGTTAGAACTCCTGCTTATCTAGGTATGTCTATTACACTGTTACACAGCTACCGCACATGCTACAGAGCTTACTGAGCTTTCATATGGCCAAAGCTGCTGATAACTGCACAGCTGTGGTAAAGTATTACAGGTGGTAGACAGTCTGCCTTCCATTCCACCAGTACATCATGCTAGTTCTTTCTGTCTTGCACTTCAGCTAGCATTATGGCTTGGCACTTCACCGGGTTATTGTATCAAGAAGTGTGGCACACTTGTGAGTCATCAGCAGTACTCGTTCATCACAGATGTCACCCCAGTGCTTACTAGCTATGTCCACCCCTGCTGGCATGTTTGAAGGGCAGTTATCTGTGCTTTCACCCATTAACCTGGTTCACTTGTCCATTCTGGAGCACTGTTGCAACTGCCCCATGTACACCGACAGCCCTCCCCTCTAAACTCCAAGCACTCAAACCTGTGAGGGTTACCCATACATCACCCAATGTGGACATATGCACTCTCCAACAAAGACTGGGCTAGCAGGTCAATAGGATAAGATCATCACCTGCACCACACCATGTGGAGCACATAGCTCACCATGACACCCACTTTGACAGTCATGACATACAGTGAAAAGCCACACACCCACCTTCCCAGAGGCACTCAATGGACATCTACCCAAACAGCACAGACCAGCAAGACAGACACCCACTCAGACACCACGACATGACACATGCCAAGGGACACATATTTAATCTACATAGTGTGCCCCCAACCTAAGCCCCTAAGGCTAACCACCTTGCAAAATACAGTGATCATGGGTAACCCAATACTGAGGTACACACATCCCACTCACTAAGTTGAATATGGAGTAGGTAGCAGCCAAATATCAATTACATGCCAGCATCTAACACATGACACAGCCAGTCATGTCACTCCACAACAACCATGAGTATCACTCCATATCCATGTTGGTGTGAATGACTTAGGACACCCCTCCCTGGACTACATGACAGGAGACATGGTTGAACTCTCTGATTATGTGGTCCAGGAAGGTGTGCCAGTAACCCTGGGCAGTGTACAGCTGTCACCCAGAATGATGCAGTAGTACTATCAACGGATGGTTAACTGCAACATTGACTTACATGTTATGGGTCATTCTCAGGGGATCCAGGACCTTTTTGCTTGGGATGGCATGATTGACAGAACCTAATGACTTGCGATGGATGTCCTACATCTGTCACTGCTGGGTTGCCAGGTACTGGCTAAGTGTCTTGCCACCCCTATAGTGCCTTATTAGGCAGTGTTCCTAATGTTATTACCACCATAACAGCTACACATGTATTCAGTCTGAGGGTCATGCTGCTCAACAGTGGACATCTAACTGTCAGGATGCAGTCACTCATAGTAGTAGTTGGAGTGGAGGACACATGTCTGCTGTAATGGAGAGGTGGTTAACAGCAGCAGACAAAAGACCTGCAGTATCAGGCTATGGTGCATTCCACACCTGTTAGCCCCCAAACATGGACCACACCACATCTCCACAGGTGGTGTTGTCTCCATATTCATTATGGATAGGAACACCTCCAGACTAGTATCCTATCATAATGCATTGGAGATACTTCTGGTACAACTGCCTTAGGGTAATAGTGCAATCCAGACCATAGCCTGCTATGGGTCCACATCTATGTCCCTAGACTGTCAATGCACATTCCTCAACACCCTGCCATCTCTCATGGTCCAACACAACAGTGACTTGTACGAGTCTTCAACTACCCCACCATCACCTGGGGAATGTAGCCAAGCACTAGTACAGTGGCCCAGCACTTCCGGGCTTCATCATTTCCATTGCCCTATACCAGCTCATACTGACCCCTAGTAGAGGATGCAACAACCCTGACCTGTGTTGACCACTTAAATATGGGACTGTTGTTTATCCCCAGATGTCAATCCCTGCATGGAGAGAGTCACACAGGCTGTAATCAGCATGGAACTCAATATGTCAGCCACCCCCCCGACAAAGATAACCACCTGCAAAAACCTTTCCAAAGCTGACTTTGCAGCCATTAAAACAGGGGTGGATGTCTTAACTGCACCCATGGTAATGGGAAGTAGCTGTATGACTGTGGAATCATACACATAGGCACTGTACAAACAGGTACATGAATGCATGGTACTAACCAAAGCCAATAGAATCCAGACACAATCCTCCAAACACTGGGAGACAATGTAATGGTCCCCTGCCATTACTAAAGTGTGCATCAGAAGGAGGACACTGTTAGAGGGAAAGGTGGTGTCACATGACTGTCAAACTCCCTTATTAGCCACAAACCCAACTTTGGATCCCTCATGGAATCCCCAACAGGATCAATGGCAGCAGAGATGCAGCAGACACTGACAACAGTCACAACAGCCTTTGATAGTTACATCAACAACCTCCACAGCATTAAATACAAGTCCTGCGAGTTGCTGCACAAAACTAATACCTATCCTGAGACAACAGATATTAGCCACAGTCTTGGCAACACATTCAGTGCCAGCTTTAACCCTCTTTCCCCCTACAAGTGATGTACTGAGTGAATGTGTTCTCACATGCTGTATCCCATTTCTGTTCTGGCATCTGTGTATCATCAGGATGTGGCCCTGCAGCAAGGCCACAGGGTATGGCAGTGTGGTGACACATCCACCATGTCATAGGCAGGGTACAGTATGTGCACGGTAATCCAGGGTCTGTAACACAGTGATTGCATATGCCTCACAGATTATAGAGCTGAGGGTTGTACATAGGTGTATGTTGATGCACAACATCTGTTGTAGAATGGAGAATGGTACATGTTCTGGTTTGGACACACCTCCAATTGCTAATAACCATAGCCAGAGGGGATATTCATAAACTAAACACACTGGGATTACTATTCTTACACACACACACACACACACACACACACACACACACACACACACACACACACACACACACGCATGCACACGCACACTCTGCCAGTACTGAGATCCATAGGTTCATTGCTTCATAGGTGTGTAGTAGGTGAATGGGCCTAAAGGCTATACAAGGCTATCCCAAGGGAATACCTTGGCATCAGGCCACATGACAATAGTCCCCAGTGTGGCTCAGGAGTATAGGCACTGGAGTGGTCCCCAGGGGTGGGTATTGTATTACCCATCCACTCATCCAGATTTCTATTGTGGGTGGCCAGTGATGTGCACTGCTTCCCATGTATGTGATCTATATTCCATAACATGGACAATGTCTGGGTTGTGCACATGTCCCACATGCATGTTCTTTGACATGTGGAAGTGTATTTTAGTCTCTGAGGCATATGTAGCATTCCTGACCTCATTTGGTGAGACCTGGCTATGTAACTGAGGTAGTGATTGCACATACATTGACAGTATGATAGCGGCATTCACTGGAGTTAGTGGCATTTGTCCATACAGGGCATGTGTATAAGGCATGGTATTCCCTTTATGGGGTAAGATTGCAGACTACAGTTTTTGCAGGCGTCCAGTGGGAAACATGGCAAAAGGGCCATTGTACACATTGATTGGGCTACTGAGGGGATGGAACAGGGTACCATGTCCTTTTACTTGCTGAATAACACACACTCAGTCAGGAGATGTAACACATCAGAGTACTTTCTGATGTCAGTGGCACTGTTGTGGTCAACAGGCATGTAGTTCACTGCAATCACACCGTGGGGACTATCTGTGAGGCAATATGCAGGGGAACTACCGATATAGTGGTGGTTGCCTAGCCAAGTGTGTTTGTGTATGATACGTGGGTGGAGAGTGGTCTCTGAGTAATGGAAGGGTTGCCTATATTGTTCACTAATCCATACTGTCATGTAGTCATTGCGCATGGCACTAGACATTTAGGGCTGTGGATTGTCTACACTAACCTCTTTAGTGTTTAACAACTGTTGGCCTTGTAATGTGGTCATTGTGACATATAGTAGGTCCTCAACATAATAATTTAGCAAAACCCACCCTCCAATTGATCCTGTTATTACACAATCACACCAACCCACACACAGGATACTGATGACAGACATGCACACACGCACTCACACTTGCCAGTACTGACTTTTAAACCTCTACCTCACTATATATTGCTACTGTAGTACACTGCATTTATCGCATGTGCCATAGAGCTTATAGGATGGATGTTGTCCCAAGGTACTTCTAAGGTGAGGAACATCACCAGCCCTTGTAAATGCTGACATTGGATGATGTAGTGGGTGAGAGATTCCAAAACATATTGTACCCTACACACACATTATCCAGGGTGAGGTTCAAACCTCTATCTAACTATCTTTTTAGACCATTATAGTACGCATTTACCACATACACCACTAACCTTACTTGGTTTATGTTGCCAACAGGTATTTCTAAGGTGGATGAGCTAGTTGCTCAGCATAATGCATCCGACGTTATCCAAGTGCAACTAACTCTGGGCAAAACTGCAATCCAAATTGTAGCTTTCTACAGATCCCCCACCATGCCCCAGGATTCCCATCCTTTTTTCTTGATGTACTGGAAAATATTAGGGTTCAACCAAACACCCTAATAATGGGTGACTTCAACTACCCCACCATTAACTGGGAAAACTACTCGTGTACCAACTCCTTAGCTCAACACTTTCTGGAATTCATAAACTCCAGTGCCCTGGATTAACTTATCCACACCCCCACCAGGGGCAACACTATGCTAGACCTAGTCATTACCAACATGAGTGACCGGTGTTCCACACCTGAAGTCAACTCCTCGTTGGTCCGATCCGAGTACAAGCTAATCACCCTTGATATCCACATCCCGCCCCCACCCCCCATTAAAAAAAACATGGAAAAGTTTTCTCCAAAGCCAACTTCATGCTTCTTAGGTCAGAAGTGGTGAACTTCATGACACCCATGCAGATGGACAATACAGTTACAACTGCTGAATCTTAAATCTTACACAAATGCACTCTATAAGCACTTACATGAGTGCATGGATCGTGCTATCCCAAACAGAAACAAGATGCTATCCTTCAAAAAAAGGAAGCCATTCTGGTGGTCCCCTGCCGTAAACAAACTTTACAACAGAAGGAAGAAACTGTTGCAAAAGAGAGTAAAATCCCATGAGTGGAGGAACTCCCTGGTCAGCCTCAGTAAGAAGGTGAGTTCCCTTATAAGATCCTCCAAAACTAGCTATGAAAACAAAATCACCACTAATTCTAAGGACAACCACAAAGCATTCTATAGCTATGTCAAGAATCTCAATGGCAACACCCAGATCTGCTCTGGGTTACAGCACAACGGCACGAAAATTACAGAACCAACTGATATTGCCAACATCCCGGCAGATAGGTTCAGTGCTAACTTTACCCTGCCTCTCCCCTAAAGGGCCCATATCTATACAGGAAGAATGCAGAGTTCTTGTAATCACAACTATGCAGGTAAAAGCTGCACTCTCTAAAGCTAAAAACACAGCATCCATGGGACTGGACAACATCCCAGGCTGCATTTTACATGAACTTCAGAACGAACTGGCTCCCCACTTAAGCACCATGTTCAATAATAGCCTTGCATCAGGATTTGTGCCCACTGAATGGTGCACAGCAACAATTATCCCACTCCACAAAGGGGGAGCCACCACTGATCCCAGGAACTATTGAACTATTAGCCTGACGAGTCTGGTCTGCAAGGCCATGGAACATATCATCATGGAACTCATAAACAAAGACATTGGTAACCTCCAAACTCTGGATCCCACCCAATTTGGGTTTGTGAAAGGCAGATAATGCCTCCTGAACCTGATCAACTTCTTTGATGTAGTCACCAAAGCCATAGATGAGGGTATGGTGGTTCCCATAGCCTATCTTGACTTTGCCAAGGCTTTCGACACCATACCCCATTCTGGAATTATCTGCAAAACTCACTAAACTAGGTATAAATCCCTACATCACAAGATGGGTTGCCAACTGGCTCACTGACAGAACCCACACTGTAAAAGTTGCAGACTCCAAATCTGACCTCAAAGCAGTGACAAGTGGAGTACCACAAGGTTCTGTCCTGGGACCTCTCCTGTTTGGTATCTACTTCTCTGAAGTACAGGCTAACACAGAAGGCCACTGGCTAATGAAGTTCACAGATGACTGCAAACTAGGAGCCATAGTCAAGTCCCCAAATGATGTGGACATCCTACAGAAGGGCCTTACTGAGACAGATGCCTGGTGTCAGAGCCATGGCCAAAAGCTCAATGCCAAAAAGTGCAGTGTCATCCCCTTTGGTAAAAACTCTGTACCCATGAACTACCACATTGGCAGCAATCTACTTAACACCAAATGTGTGATAAGAGACCTTGGGACCCAGGTGGACAGTAGTCTCTCATTTGATAGTCACATTGCCACAGTAGTCAGGAAGTCCTTCTATGTGGCACACCTCATCATAAAAGTGTTCTCATCTAGGAAAAAAGAGGTCATTGTTCCCCTCTACTCAACACTCATTAGACCCATTATAGAGTACAATGCCCCTTTTGGAATGTACCTCACAAGACATCTGCAGCAGCTGGAAAGGCCACAGAAGTACCTCACAAATAGGATTACTGGCCTCAAACAAATGCCCTACACTGACCGCCTCAAAAAACTCCAGCTTTACTCCATAGCATATCGCCTACTCCGAGGTGATCTCTGCCTAACATATAAAGCTATGTCAAACCCAGAGCTGTTGGACATGCTACACCTAAAGAAATCCCAATCCCTCCAAGCTACATACTCTAGGGACCTAAACCTTGTGACCACAATAAATAGAATATGCTGGAGGTATAGATTCTTGTCCCAGAGAATTCCCATACTCTGGAACATGCTACCCATCTATGTCAAGCAAAGTTCTTCATTAGCACTCATCAAGAAAAATCTTGATGAGTGGATGAGAAATAGGAAATACAACCCGGGGATCATTTCTGTGTCTCTGCTCGACAGTGGCACAGGAAAATAACTTTCTTGGGTGGCGTAGGCCAAGGAACCTTGTTGGCTAGGCTTATGTAGGCCCTTGGGCCAATAGCCTAGTACCTACCTATGAACCTATGATATATGCAGACCTGTTAAAGTCAGACACTAAGATATATACTGGGTGTAAATGGTGCCAAAATCTTTGGGGTACGGACATACATATGTACACACACAAACACTTGCCAGGGATGAGATTCAAACCCATACCTATGTAGTTATTTTTACTACATTGTTCTGCATGCCAAGGAGCTTACATATTAGACAGTTGTGTAAAGGTATCTTTGAAGGTGAGTGACATCAGCAGCAGTGCTAAAGGGGGGGGGGTAAGGGAAGTGTTGTAAGTGTGAATGACCACACAATAGGTCTCTACAAGGATACACACACTCTCTCACACATTCACATTTACACATTTGCCAGGATCAGAATTCCTACCTAACTAGTTTGCTACACTATAGTATTAAGCAGTTATCACAAGTGCCATGGAGCTTATATGTTGGACAACTGTCCAAAGATATCTTTGAAGGTGTGTGACATCAGCAGCAGTACTAAAGGAGGAGTAAGGGAAGTGTAAGTGTGAATAACTACAAAATCAGGTCTCTACAATGATACACACACTCTCTCACATAAGCACTCACATTTACTAGGATCAGGATTGAATGCCTACCTAACTAGTCTGCTACACTATAGTATTACACAGGTATCGCAAGCACCACAGAGTTTATATGCTAAAGATCTGTCCAAAGGTATCTTTGAAGGTGAGTGACATCAGCAGCAGTGCTGAAGAAGGGTTAAGGAAGGTTTAGTGAGTGTGAATAGCCTCAACCACACTCATCTAGAAACACTCACATACACTCACACACATCTTTACATTTGACATTACAACTGCTGCATGTATAAATATTTGTATTGTAGTGTTACACAGTTATCACAAGCACTACTGACACTATAGGGCTGAGGGCTAACCAAAGGTATTTCTACAGTGAATGACATCGGCATATCATGTGATGTAGGTCAGTGGTATGTGTAATGGGTGGGACAGGCCTCATAATGGGATTCTCTCTGTCGCTGTCTGTCTTTCTCTTCCCCACGTCTCTGCATGTGTATGTTTGACATATTTTGTTATGTTGACTTTAGATATGTGTGTGTATTCCTATCCAATGTGTGTGTGTGAAGTCTCAGTGGTGTACAATGTAGTGTGTGTGCACAGACAGCTGTGAATAACCAATATCTGTAGTCCACTCTGTTGTGAGACATGGACTTCATTTCTCTAAGTGTAGGAGCATGCCCAGTATGACCTTCTATATTGAGTGTGTGCATCTATTCCAGGGAGGGTTGGACTCCAGTTCAGGGTTTTGTGTGCTACAGCTACACCTAGCAAACTGTTTCTGCAGGATATCTGTAGATAGGGTGCCAATATGGAGACACAATGGGCTTAACATACAGGGGATACTGTAACTATTGCTGTCTAGCTTGTGTGACATGTTTGGTTGTAGCATAGATATTCTGACATATGTACTGTTTTACACTGTGATGTGTCATGTCATCAACTACTGACAGTTATCATTCTTTGCTCACAGTTATTTACCGGGAAATATAAGATGAATGTAGCTGAGACCAATATTCTGTGGCATATAGACTACACATTCTGGCACACACCTGCTATTGTGGAAGGATAGCTACAGACAACAGACTGCTGGTTCTGTGTAAATGGTCCAGCACCTTGTTAGTATGCTGGCTGGGGTTCTCCTCCTTGTGCTTTTCTCAACTTCACGGAATGGCCATATCCTGCTGGGGCCATACATCTCAGCTGTACAGATACACCCAGGTTATCCAGAGGCATGACTCATATATCTGGTCAGTTTACCTACACATTGTAGTTTACAAGCAGTTTTGTGGCTATTCATTCATGGGTTTGCAGTCTGGAGTAGTATGGGTGGACATTAGAGTTTCAGTCTTCACACACTCCATGACATCCATGCTTCTACACCCCCCCCACCGTTATTTTCTCCTCCACATAACATTACGTAGGCAATATCTCAGAGGCATCCCTATAGTCAGGGCTTTATCCCAGTAGTATTCATGGCCTGATCCACAGTCCTTGCAGTAGGACATGGGGAGGCATGCTACTGGCATTTGTCAACATGGCCTTGCATGTGCTTTCTGTTTACTGTATTAGGTTGTTAGTTGGGACCCCTTGACATTCCATACATTGGCACTATGCGTGAGGCATGGGCCTTTGCCAGAGGACCGTAGGTCATTTGAGAGTGCTGCAGGCCATCAGTTACTGCATTTCTACATGGGATTGTGTGTGGGGGGTGAACACCTGGAGACTTTAACACTTGAAATTACTGTACTGGTATTTCGGTTTCTCTGTTGGCTCCTATTTCATATTGTATTGTGACCTATCATGCAGACAGGAGATATATCAGTAGAGTACACATGTTAGATCTTAATGGCATATATTTCAGTTTCAGACTTCTTACCCTTCAGAACTAGACTTCAACTACCAGACCTGTTGTAGTATGTCTGTGTAGGTCTGGTGGGGGGCTGTTCACCATTGCCATCATTTGTGGGCCTTAGCCCAGATTTTCTTTGTGGTCATCTACACCTGTCCTGCTGGGTGAGGCTGGTGGTGGATATGTGACCCTCACTGACATCCATGTGTGTGACCTATTGACACCCACAGTTCTTTGTGCCATCACATGTGCTGCAGTGGGGGATATCACCATGTGTAGTGCTGCCTAGTATGTTGAAAACAGTATTTGTTATGAATTTCCTGCTGTCCCATATAGCTGTCTGCTGCTATCCCATTCAGCCACCCAATTCCCTTGCATCCCTATCATACATACAAGTATGAGAACATACTACTCCATTCAGTAATTGATAGGAAGGGTGACTTACCTTGTTGCTGGGCCAGTATTGAGGGCAGTGCTGGAGAGCTGACTAGGTTGGATGCACATAGTACACTCCTTGTACATGGTAAAGTTCAGGTAGTATCATGTTTGGCATCCCTTTTACTGTATGTGCAAGTAGGAGATAGGTATCATTCCCTGGGTCCCTACAGTGTCAGTGTGTGTGCTATGCATTGCCTCTTTGCCAAGGCCTGAGCATCCTTCTGCCTACAGGGGCAGGTTCAGGATGTTCATCCTCTGACTCCCTCTGTGCCTGTGCTGGCTTTGGCAATGGTGGGGAGCTGTGTGGCCCTGCCCTGTGCTGTTCCTGCTGTAGCTGTTTCTGCAGGATCATATTGTGTAACATGGCACATACTATGAACATTTGTGTATATGTAGCTGGAGAGTACTGCAAGGCCCAACCAGATATGTCAAGGCAGTGAAACCGTGACTTGATCATCCCAAACACATGCTCTACAATGATCCTGGTTTGTGCGTGTGCCTTATTATGGAGTTTTTGTTCAGATGTGTGTTCATTTCAGATGGGTGTCAGCCACAGCTCCAGTGCATAGCCAGCATCCCCCACTAGATGGCCATATGGGATGTCTCCCCTGACAAACACCTGATACAGCTGTGAGCAATGCCAGATGTGGGAGTTGTCATAGCTTCCAGGGCTGCCAGCACACACATTCATGATAATGCCCTGAGCATCAAACATGACCTAGCAGTTGATGGAGGGGAAGCCCTTGCACTTTATGTAAACCCTGCCCTGCTCACCGGGTGTTGATTTGATGTGGTTGAAAGTGCAGTCTATAGCACCAACTACCTCAGGGTATTCTGCTATACAGTGGAAGAGATGCATATGTGTGGTCAGCGCCTCATGGGCAGTGGGGAAATATATGTGCTCATTGGCATGTTGTATCATGGCATCCAGGAACTGATGGAGTACCCTGGATGCTGATGCCTGTGAGACCCCCCCCCCATGATGTCCTCAGTTGGCCTTTGGAAGGTACCTGTGGCTAGTATTCTTAAGCCTAGACGTACCTTGGTATCCACTAGAATGAGTTCCCCTCTATTAGTTCTGTGTGTAAGGCAAGACTGGCACTGCTCAACGATTTGCTGTAGAATGTCCCTATCCACCCTATAGTGCTCTACTATCTCCATCTCATGTAGGCACTGGTAGGTTACCCTGGGTCTGTACACTCTTCTTCTCCTCCTCACTGTGGGTCGGTTATCAGCATTCTCCTCCTCTCCACCCTCAGTCTCTAACATATATTGATGGAATAAAGCAGAAGCAGCCTCTAACATTTTTAGTTAATTTTGCCAGTTAAAAATCCTCCATCTATGTACACCGGTGGTGTAGAGTTTGTGGGAAAAATCAGTCCGTAGGGTGTTTGCATAGTTTATATTAGTGTGCTGGGCTGCTGCATGTGTAATTGGCTGATTCTGATACATTCCACCTGTCAGCTATGCTAGTTCTCCTTGACTGCCTTCCTATTGCTGTTTCCCCTTCCCAGTTCCTCCCTATTTAAGCCCCGAGGCACTCCATACATACCCAGTGCTCAAATGTGAACAGTGCCGCCATTTTCTCTTTTTTTTCTTTTTATCTTTTTTTTTTTTTTAAATCCCGGTGAGCGGCATGCACATCCATTTAATCTGTATACACAGTGCTCAGACACATCTGACACACCCCCTTCCTTAGCTGTGCTTAGCTAAGGGCAAAAATGGGCTACAGAGCTCTAATGTGCTTATAGCAAGCATGAAACACCCCCTTATGAAGTCATTCAACTCTTACAATTTCACTGTTGTATTGCTGCACCTACATGGTTAGGTACAAGCTGACACTTTGAGAAAATCTGTGATTCAATATAACTCCCCTGATTTGCATACCCCAGTGTGTAAGACGTTAGTTACTGGACTTAAATAGACCCTTTCCCCTTGACAACCAGTGCTCCCTGGTATTGTTTACATTCTGCATGCCACTGACTATAATGGCAAAATGCAGAATTATCTTAAAATTTACTTTTCTCATTTTTTTTTCAGCACAATCCCATTTGCGCACTGCTGCTCTAAGCTTAAACGGCCGTGATCAGCCAAAAAAAAAGTTTAATTTAAAAAAAAATAAACTGTCATTAATGCCAATGGCCTTATATTTGGCCATTGGCATGTGTGTTTGACTGTAATACATGCTTTCCATTAGCTGCCCTGCCTCCGTTTGTTCAGATGCAGAACTATATTTAGTTACTAAATGAAAACATTTCTGCTCTGACACTGTACCTGCATGGAGTCCAGCCAGCTTTGTGGATCACAAAATCACCTCATTTGCATGTTTTTTACCAGCAAATGAGGTGATTTGCATCCTGTACAGCTTTCCGTGCAGGAACAGTGTATGGCTGCTCATGTATGTGAAAACGGCACTTTCCTGGATCGCTTGGAGGCCATTTTCTGTGCAGGAGCTCCTACACTGTTCCTGCACAGAAGTCAGCCGTTCGTTAATCCCGATAATATGGTGTAATATTTACACAAAGGAGAAAGCAAAACTAACCAACATAAAAAGAGAAGCATCAAACATATTCAAAGAGAAATACAGGCAATGGAATGCAAACATGGAAAACTTTAAAATACAAAAAAATAAGAAGACAAGCAGGAAAAGTAGAAAAGAAGCTTAGTAATGGGAAAGTTAAAGAAATAGAAACTGAAATTATGGAGTATCTGCAAAGTGAAGATTTCAGTGTAGAAAATATAATTCAGAAAACAACGCAACAGGCTAGAGCAATTGATATCCAAATTAAGGGGAAACCAGTCGAATGGGAAGCAATTTGTCAGGTGCCATATGAAGATATTTTGGAGCCTTCCACAGGAAACCATAAACTTTCACTTGAAGCTGGACAGCAAGGGAAGAACCAGGAAACTGTGGAAACTCTAATGTAGTCAATGTTGAGGAGTGATAGGTCAATACGTTCCCATATGACAGTGCAACGGATGGCACAGGATGAAACTGAAGATGATGTGCCAAAGAATTATGCTATAGAACTTTCTATAGAATGCCTGCAGAAAATGGAAAACAAAACATGTGCCCTTAGTTTAGAAGAAAATGAGCTAAGAGAAGAGTTGTTTGATTTAATATATGTAGACATATTAGAAGCAAAGAAATAGACCGCAGAAGGTCAATAAAACCCAAATAAATCAGAAGTTTGATAAAACAAATGAACACAGTAATTAGTACTGCCCATAGAGATCCATGTAATGTAACAGTAGTAAACAGGATATATTATGTGCAGCTAAATTAATAACTGATAAAGCTCTACCACAAGAACACAGGGTAGTGAGGGAAAGGAAGGGGAGAAATTGAATACCATCATAGAAGTATCAAATAGAGAAAACTATTAATCAGATAAGAGAAGTGTCAGTGTTACAAGAATATAAAAGAGGGAACAGATCAACAAAAACACTAAGAAAGATAGATGTGATAAAAGCAATGCGCAGTATTAGAACAGACCAGGACCTATCATGCACTATTGCAAATAACAAACTAAAAATCTCAGCACAGGTGGAAAAACTTAGATACGCAGATAAATATAAAGGAAAAGGAAAAAATAAGCAATTTATTGATGACCCAAAAAGTTTTATAGAGAATTGGGTAACAAGGTAAAAGGAATTGAAAGACTGCCACAAAAAGAAGAAATATATACATTTTGGAGTAGTATCGAGAAAGATCCTGTGGAACATAACAAAGATGCTAAATGTATAGAAGAATAAAAAAAAGAATAAAAAATTTAAAGGTACATGATATGTAACTGTCAGAGAGATTGAAACAAAGTTAAGTAAAGCCTCTAATTGGAAAACTGAGGCCCAGATGAAATACTTAACTTTTGGTTAAAAGTATTAGCATCTTTGTGCAAAGATTTAGCTATGAGCAAGAACTGTTTATATGTGCACCCTGAACAGACACTAATCTAGCTAACAGCAGGAAAAGCAATGCTTCTACTTAAGAGTGAATCTGCAAGCTACCCTAAAAATTATAGGCCAGTAACATGCCTACCAACAATGTATAAATGTACACAGGAATTGATGCCAACATAGTTTATAGTCATTTAGAAGAAAACTCAATTATGGCAGTAGAACAAAAGGGCAATAAAAGAAAATCTTATGGAACAAAAAATCATTTATTGTTAAATAAAGTCATAGTGGAGAACTTTAAAAAGTGAAAGAATCTAAGTATAACATGGATTGACTACAAAAAAAGCATTTGATAGTATCCCACATTCATGGATAAAAGAGTGCTTAAAAATGTGTAAGATGCACCATACACTGATTGATTACATTACAGAGTCCATGAAACAGTGGCAGACCACTTTACAATTAAGCCATGATAAAGGACAAATTATTATCCCATGGATAAAAATTCAAAGGGGGATATTCCAGGGTGACTGTCACCGCTGCTATTCTGCCTTGCCCTTAACCCATTAAGCGCTCTATTTAACAGCTTAGGCCATGGCTATAATTTAGCTCCTAGAAAACAACAAAGTGTAAAGACTTCTCATCCTCTCTTTGTCGATGATTTAAGATTCCATAGCTCATCAGACGAGAAAATGAACGTACAACTGCAAGTTGTCTAAATTGTTTCAGATTATATAAGAATGTCATTTGGTCTTGATAAATGTGCAAAAGTGAACTTTAAAGCAGGAAAACTGCAGCATGAGGAAAACATCAGTTTGGGACAAGAATGTGATATAAAACAACTTGAGCAAGAGGGAATGTATAAATATTTCGGAATTGATGAAGGATCAAAAATAAAACATAAACAACTGTAAATAAAACTTACCCCTGGATTCACAAACCCTCCATGTAAGACTAACTAAGTCTTACACGGAGACTGCAGTTGAATGGTATGATGTCAGCATGCCATGAATATTCATGAGGGCACGCTGACTCTACTCCAAGTCTAACACGGACCTTGCAGGAAAGCAGGGGGCGTGTCCGACTGCTGAGCAGTCTAAAGGTCCACGCCCCTGCAAGTGTCTGAAATGCAAAATGTCAACACACAAGAGCGAGTACGCTCAAATATCCATGTACCCAACACCACACTCCCTGACATTGTAAACCCCCAGCACAGTTATAAAAAGTAAAACATTATTTTTTTTTTTCCTAATTCCCGATATAGCTGCCCATATTTGCGAGTGTGTGCATGGGTGTGCCCATTGCTTAGCTGCAGTTAGCAATCCCGACATGGAAGAGCATAATAAGGAATGTTTATGCAAATTACTCCAAATAGCAATAGCGTAGTGGTAGAGCGTTTGCACAAAGAGGAGGCATTCACAGTTCCAGTCCCACCACTCCCCTTCCTATTTTATGTTCTAAATTAGTATACGAAATAATTCCTGACATATATGATTACAATTTTACTAAAAAGCATCGAAATGGCCTATGTATCAGTGAACAAAATGTATATTTATAAAGGATCCTGACATATAATTGCCTGCAGTTAAGCAACGCTTTACCCAGCTCAATATAGTTGCCCGTAGTTAAGCAATGCTTTACCTAGCACAATATAGTTGTCCATAGCTTAATAGCGCTTTACCCAGCGCAATCGGTTTGCGCGGAGGTGCGTGCCGCACCAACCAGCACACCGTCGGGCAACGTGGAGCAACGTAGAGCAAAGTTGCCTAAACACAGCCACACCCCCTAGCCTGTCTGGACAGTAGTAAAATAAAATGCAATGACAAGGCTCGAACCCAGGACACTGTGCACCATAATCAAAGTACTGAACCAATAAGCCATGACAGCTTAGGATAAACAGCCACTGTTAACATACATATACTTATAAATGGTAGATTAACCATTACTAAGCAGGTCTGCAGTCAGCCGAGAATATTCAAAAATGGCCAATCACAACAAAGTGCGGGAAATGCGGCATATTTAAGCCCCATAGGCGGGAATACTTGCCATAACTGATTGTAGCTCCCATCTGCAGTTAGAATGGCTGGTGCTGGAGAGGGTACACACTTTAGAGTGCAATGCTGGGGCATCGAAGAGTCGAAATACATGGTTTGGCTCCTTGTCCACCGTCATGAGTCAAGACTCCTGCAGGGCCAGTTCCAAGGGACAGAGTACAAAGCAGAGGCTTGGAACCAGTTAGCTCATGACCTCACCTGTGTTACAGGAGTTCCTCGGACTGCTGAGCAGGGCCATCACCACCATGCAGACCTGAAGAGATGGAAGCAGGACCTACTGAACCAATGGATACAGGAGGCCCGTGGGATGCAAGATGCCCCAATACTGAGTAGGTAGTCATGGAATGCAGTATGTAAGACATGCTAATTGATTTTATATAATGGATAGGCATGTCTCAATATCCCTTCATTTACTTCTCAGCTGCAGGTGTCAGTGCTGCAAATCAGCAAGCCTATGCAGATAGACTGCTAAGGCTGCGCCACCAGGCAGGTTAGTAATTATTCTGCATGTATTGTTATATAAAATAGGTGAGAGAGCCTGAAAGAAAGTGTTGTAGCCCAATAATACAGTTATAAAATGCCCTGAATAATTCCTCTGCATGTACTGTCATATAAAATAAGTCAGAGAACCAGAAAAAGAGTGTAGTAACCCATTAAGAAAGGTAAAATATGTCCAGAATAATATCTCTGCATGTACTGTCATATAAAATAAGTGAGTGAGCCTGGAAAAGAGTGTTTTAACCTATTAATAAAGGTATAATATGTATTGAATATGTCTTCCATATGCACTGTAATATCAAATAAAGGAGAGAGCCTGTGGAAAAGTGTATAATGTAATAAATAAAGGTATAAAACCTGGAGTGTGTCTCTGCCACTTACTTTGAAATGTTGTTGTACCCTAGCATTATACATATAGTACTGTTTTAATAAGTGCTGGCAACCAACAGTTGGGCAGTCCTATCTAAAGTGGTTGATGGAAGTGCCAGTAGCTGTGAAGCATATATACAGTCCTCAACAGTGAGTTACTGGCTGGCATGCATAAGTAAATCTGGCACATGAGTAGCTTGTTAATTAGATCCCCAGAAATGTGAGTGTGCTACACAAAATGTAGGGTTCTGTACAAATCTAACTGAAAATGTCATGTGAACACATCCAGATATGTAGATAAAGAAATATAAAAAAACAATAAATATGTAGCAGTAACATCTGCATCTTGGACAGTTAGTATGTCAGATATAGGTCAGGTATATAATGAACTAGCCAAACCCATTACACAACCTAGTGCATGTTGCCAAGTGTAGTAATACATGTAGGGGCTATACACCTGCAGTCAATAGGAATATAGTGTAGAGTAAAAGTACTTATAAGATGTTAATTGAGGTTTCTTTCTACACCCTACTGTATATGCATAAACAATGCAATTCCACAACTCAATGGGTATGTGTAATCTCAAAACATTTGTTGGGACATATGTCCTATTGTTCTATAAATATCTGCATTCACTTTGATGCATGTGCCCTGTTCAAATACCACAATCATGGTGGCCTATTGCCACCAATCATCCCTGCATGCTGTTGGAATGTCCACTGTTGTTCAATATATGCATGTGTTATGCTTGCTGTTCATCTGTTGGAACCTTGGTGCATTGGGTTAATGGGAATATTACTGCATGCTGTTATAACTAATTTGGAATGCTGTTGTTTATGTTGTAATTAAACACACCTAATCACAGAACGTATGGGAAGTCCGGTCCCAGTGGACCCACCTGTCCCTCCTTAGCTGGCGAGTGCACTTGGCACCAGCAGGTCCAGTGACCAGCCCAGGCTCCCCTCCTCTGTTGGTCCTGTGCCACCTTCAGGTGGAAGCACTGCAGGGGATGGGGCTCATCTCCCCGTGCAAGCGTGGGCGGAGAAGGGCCACCTGTCACCCATCGAAGGGTCTGGGTTGTGGTGCATAGGGAGATCCAGCGTTCAGTTGCTGATCCACTATGCCAGCTCGAGGCGAGAGTAGCTCATCTCACGGGTGAGCCCGTCCATCCTACGCAGCCCCCAGTACAGCCACCCTCGGGGCTGTGAAGGTGCAGTGGTGACTTCCCATGTGTGGGGATCTCAGTTCCACTGTTACCATCTGTGGGCTCATGGGCTTGCGATTTCCAAACATTCATCCCCGTCATTTGTGTTCACCCACTCCATGTGTAATACACTGCCCCTGTATGCATCTTGTTTGTCTTGTCTGTTTACCTCCCCAACCTACCTCCCCAAATATACCTACTTCCTTTACCTCACTTTCCACTGTCACCTGAAAAAGAAAATAAAAAAAAGAGCAATCTGTACCCACAAAAAAATTATGCCCATACATAGCTGCCCATTTTGCACACATACCCGCTGGACATGTAAACGGATAATTATAATTGGCAATACAACATACTTTGTTGTCCTCACCCCTCTCCCAGGTGTGGAAGGTTTCAAATTTCACTCCAAATTTATTGCATATGCACAGCTGTTGCTGGTAAAGAAATGGGCAGCTATGGACCTTCCCTACACCCATCCTGCACATCCCGAGCTTGTTTTTCTACTGTCTTTCCCTCTTTGTGCCCCCTTTTTCACCACTTTCCTATCTCCCCATTTTCTTTTCTTCCAAAGAAATTAGTGTGGGGGTTAGCGGGAGTAAGCACTTTTAGCAGTAGTAAGCAGGCTTAAGCGAGTGTGAGCATGTGTGCGCTTAGCTAAGCACCGCTAAGTGTCACGCAAACCTGTGCAAACCTGCTTACAACTGCTTAAAAGTGCCTTAGTCACTCTGCATGGCAGGGCCCTTGTTCTGCTGAGCAGCAAAATAAAACACCTCTGTCAGTCTTGAACCCCGGACCTTGGACCCACTAGACTGCATGAATTACCACTAAGCCACAGCAGATATACAAGAACTTGGTGCTGAAATAAATATATCATGCATTAAAATGAGTGAATGTAAAGGAAAAATTGGAAGGCCATAACACAAAGCTTGTTCTGTGGATCTTTACCAGCAATTGTTGTGGAATGCATTACATGAGTATGATATGAGAAGCAGCCATTCTAGCAGCAAATAATGTTACAGAGGCACTTTACAACCCCGACACAGTATCATAGCAGGACAAACAGTGGCATATCTGATTAGGGAAGAGGTCATACTACCTAACTGTGACTACTTTTCAGGGATGTCCCTGATTGTAAAACATATTTTAGCTGTGCCCCTCTGAATCCCTCTGAAAAGTACTGATGTCAGTCAGAAAGGTGAAGTATTGCACAATGAATACTGACAATAATAACAGTAGACACTGCTTGTACTTCATAAAAGGAGTACTAATCCATATGCACTGCTTCACGCAAGTCTACACTTACTGTCTCTATTATGTGTAAGGTGTATGTCACTTCTAACTACCTATCCCTGACTCCATGCAAATATGTATCTGAGTGTTTCATAGGCCTGGTAGAGGCACACACACACAGGCATATCAGCTATTCTGCTGTTACACACTCTGCAAATAGCTTTGGTAGGGCTTCCACAAGCATACCCTTATGTAGGAGTACAACACAGAAATACCAAAGGATGTAGCCATGTACTGGTAGCAACTGACTGTAACAATGCCATTGTACCAGTGATGAAAACACCTATGGGTTGCAGAGACAAAGAATAGCAGTGTAACATTTGACTACCATCTCGATAGGTTCACAGTTGGGAACTATGCAGACAAACCACCTGCCTTGATAAACTAACAGGTACACACCAATCCTTTAAGCCCAGTAAGATAGCATTCACACAATAATACATAATGCTCTCTGTATGTCAGCATCCCCCCCCCACAATTTAAATATACTTGTGTGTTTAGGGTCTACCAAGGATGTAGGTAGGCATACACAGTACTGGAATTGTCCAGTTGTCCTGAGAACCCTGTGCTAATGTCAACATTAAAATCACAAACCCTGCAGAAGTGAGTACATTAATAGTCACAGTATAACAGTTCACAAACAGTTCATGTGTCAAAAGAATACTTCTCAATAACTATGTTTGTATGGCAGTTAATTATATGAGTAGAAAAGAAACTACATAATCACATAAATGTGTGTAAGCATTTGTAGGGGTGAGTTAAACTCTACACTGATAGCTCTATACTGCAAGTGGCAACAGTCAGGTCTGAGTACAACATGTACATCACTGTCTACACCTCTAGCTTCAGATATAAGAAGTATGCCAACCTTCTGACTTACACAACAGTGTCCATAGCAAACAAGCATGGGCCCCACTCTGGAAATCTGAAAGGGCTACGCCTACATACCTTAGTAATTTATAGCATTGGGTTGCTATGACAGTGAGTACTGCAATTACCACACAGCAGGCTGTATGCATTTACCAAATGCTGGGCACCAATTGGTGCAGAGGGCATCACATGCACATGCACAGATACCTATAAAAGCAGACTGTACTTGCTATCCCCACATGCAATCATTACATTGCATGTGTCAGACATCGTACAACTCTTGGAGAGTCGTGAACAAAACTATTACTTACTAAAAAATATTTAATTAAGTAAAAATAATACATACTTAATTACTAACTAAAACTATTAATTAAGAAAAAAAAAACTTAATTAATAACCAAAACTAAAATTTAAGTAAAAAAACTTTACTTAATAAAAAAAAAAAAAAAAAAAAAAACTAAAAAAGTTGTCAAATCATACACAGACGGACCTAAAAGTGACAAACAGATATGTAACAGATATGTAGTTACTGGCAAGTAGTAGAGGTTTATGAATAGTACTGTACATATTCTGAAACATGCATATGTGGCAGCAGTAGGTATGTATGCACTGATGCCATGCATAACTACTGCCATGGACAAATTAGTGTGTAGCTGTGTGCAGTGGGACATAACTATGACATATGTAGCTCAGCAGTATATGTTAAACATCTGATCATGTTATCTATGTTCTATACAGTACTGTGTATAATGGCAGTTTGGGGGAGTAGTGCAAACACCTATATAAGCTTGGAAGTGACAGAGTAAGACATGCATGATAGTCATATTATGTGTAGCTTAGCATTAGCAACTGCTGCACCAGGCTAGTATAGTAATGTAGCATTTGCAGCTATATATACTCCCTGTACTTTTTCTGTATGCACACATGTAACAACTGTCCATGTTGTATCAAGGCCCAACAGGTCATCCGTGCGGTGTACAGACTTGCAACAGTGTGGACCTTGTGTGTGTATGGCACACACATATGGAGAGATATTTTTGTGTCCGATATATTAGCATCTTAACATGTGCATAGAGCAAGGGGCAAACTGCAACTGTTTGTGAAGGGTAGACATGTATATGTTGGTGCAGGTTGTTATGTGCATATTTATATGTAGGTTGTAGTGTGTGGCAAACAAGACAGCATACAGTGCTGGCATATGGCATGTGGTGTTTAAACGCTGTGGGTATGATTTATTAGGTTTTTAGTCTTCCAGACAGGGGGACCTGCTAAAGATACATGGGCTGAGAATGCCTTTCATGCATTCTGCACAATACTGTGCAATATTATTACATAACTGTATCCCTCTCAATCTGTGCATAATTGATATTCCCACCATGAAAGGTGGACCGTATATGTGCCTATATGTATATCTATATGTACACCAATGGATGTTCATATGTACGCTCAAGCTCAATGTTGTAAACGTATTGCCATCCCTTTTGTAAAAACCCTGTACCCATGGACTACCACATAGGTGGTAGTCTACTCAATACCAAAAGTGTGATTAGAGACTACGGGACACAGGTGGACAGTAGTGTCCCTTTTGATAATCACAGTGCCACACTAGTCATGTAAAGTGTGTATGGTCCACATGTCATCAGAAAAGGTGTGTCATCCATGGAAAAAGAGGTCAGTGTTCCACTCTACTCATCAGTCATAACACCCATCATAGAGTACAATGGCCCTGTTGGTATGTACCTCAGAAGACATGTACAGCAACTGTAGACGCTAGACACATACCTCACAAAGAGTATTACCAGACTCAAACAGATGCCCTATGCAGACTGTCTTACAAAACCACAGCTACACTGTGTCGCATACCGCCTACCCAGAGCCAACATCTGCCTAACATACAAAGCTATACCAAACCCACAGGTGTTGGACATGCTCCATATAAACAGATTAAACTCCATACAAGCTACACACTGTACTGATCTAAACCTTGTAACGTCAAAAAGCAGAACATGCTGGAATGGTACATGATCATGTCAGACACATACCATACTCTGGAACTAACTACCTATCAATAGCAAATGAAGGTCCTCATAAGCAATTGTCATGAATAATCATGGTGATTGGATGTGAGATAGGAAACACAACCTGGGAATCACCTCTGTGGCTCTGCATGACAGAAGCACATGAACCTAAATTACATGGGTGTTGGAGGGCACACTACCATATGGCTAGGCTTCCATAGGCCCTATGGCTAATAGCCTATAAGCTACCTAGGATCCAATACACACATGCATGTACTTGCTGCATTACTTGCTATGTGAGGTTGACTGAGTGTGGTGGTGAATGTGTAGATGAATGTGTCAAAGTTGTGTATATGTGTGATAGCCTAGGGAAACTGTTTATATCATGGTATGTAGTGTTGTAGCTCTGATCCCAGCAAAAGATATGCATGCTACTGCTAGGCAGGAAAAGCAGTATGGCATACAGTGTGACATAGTCCCATGGTGTTGACTAGAGTGTGCCATTGTAGGCTACAGCAGTACATGTATGCTTATTGATTGTTCACACTAGTGGATACAAATCCCATTTGAACTGTAGTACTATCTGAACCTGTAGGCCTAAACAGCACAGTATGGTGTATATACACACTGCTTGGAAACACTGTTTTGTTTGTTACTTGTAGTTCTCACACATTACATAACTCAGGCATGAGGTTTTGTAAGTGCTGACACACAGTACTCTATGGTACACAGGTAAAACTCATCTGGTTTGCCATACCTTTGTGTGTTGTAGGTATGTCTGATGTGTCCGTGGGTATGCCTGTAACATGGCCTCAGTGGCATGCAACATGTATAGTGTAGTACAGCAGTATGCCACCTATATTGATGAATGTGCACATATGTTACTGAGGGGTTTGCTATCAACCAGTAGCTTGGTGTACTGGTAGTACTGTGACTGTACTTTACATTCATTTCAATGGATGATAAATGTCTGTATGCATCAACTTCATATATACCTCCTGTGGCTAGGTGGTGCATTGTGTCACATACAGTGTGCCATGTACTGTTGTATAGTCTTACATACTGGTTTCACTTTGTTGCTGTGCAGAACATGGTTTGGTATATAGTATGTGCCTGGCACTGTCAGGCAGTTGTGGGCTGAGCAGTGAAGAATGGTATTAAAAGCGTGTATCTACTGACAGCCAATAGGTTGCTATATATGGCATTTCATTGATGTCTGTACTTTAGAATGTTAAGTGTGCCACATGACTTGCTCACAATTATTGTTTTATTGTCTTCCAGGGACATGTCTCACTATAGAAAGCCCGCATATTCCTCTGAAGAGGAGGAAGTAATCCTAGATGCCCTTATACAATATCACAACCTGCTGCTCTCCAGAACCAGCCAGGACCAGCATGGGCACACTGCACTGTGGCAGGATGTTGTCCATCAGGTGAATGATGTAGGCATGCATAACCGGACTTATGAGCAGGTACGCCATCACTGCAGTGATTTAATTAGACATGTCCGGCAGCATGCCTCCGATGTCCACAGACAACAACTTGCCACAGGTGGTGGTGCAGCAACACATACACCCCTCACCAGAGTGGAAGAGCTGCTCCTCAGCATGGTGGCTCCTGGCCAACCACTACAACAGACATGTGTCATTATGGAGGCCGGAGTCACCCAGCACGTCGACTCAGAGCGTGCAGCTAACATGGCATATCTGTAGAGTACTGTTAGCTCAATTGCTGGAACATGCATTTATCAGATGTGTACTGTGTAGTCAGAAGATGTGGAGCCTGGTGTCATGCAATACTGATAATTTGGAACATAATCTGTATGCCTGTGACTGTCACCTGTTGTACTACTGTAAAATTGCAAACTCACAGCAGCAATGCCATAGTTGTTGACACTGACAAACTGTTTCATATCCTTGTAGGTCCTTCTGGTGTAATAGCAAGACAGCAGACCCATGCTGGTGAGTGTTCTATATTTAATATAGCATATTACATGTGCATGTCATAGGAGAGTTGTAAGCCATATACACATGTAAAACACCTACACATAATGCATGCGCTGCATGTTCTCTGTGGGACTATGCACATCCCAGTAACATGAGTAGCTGCCTCAAACACATGCAATACACAGAGCATCCCAACCAGTTGTGGTACACTGTAGTGGACATTGTATAGGCAGAGTCAATACACATGCACACAACATACACCACTTTGTCATATGCAGTAAGTGTTACTATGATACACATGGCGTATGTAGACACCTGCTGTAAGGTCATACTCCAGTATCCCAAATGTCATCAACACAGCACACCTGAGGGGTAGAGGCCTATTGTGGGGCGGTGCGACACGCTTCAACACACAACACATTCATGTTAGGCAATGCTCCCTATTGACCACCTTACATACCCATGTAACAACTGGCTGTGAAATGGTTAATGTAGCCAAAGTGGTGCAGGTCAGGTACAGCAAGATAGTTGCCAGTGTGGCATACATTAGTGGCCCTGAGTGACCACATGATGCTGCCTGATGAAGGCCCATGGTACTACACTACATCTAGTTACAGTAACTACAGTACTACACATAGCATTCATTGCTATACACCTGACAGTTGTGTGCATCTGGCCATGGTATGTATACCTATGAGTGATGGTACACAGGACATTGTAAAGTGTTTTAGACTTGCACAGCAATGTTGTGTCCATGTACACATTGTGTTCCAGGGTGAGGCCAATCATTGAACAACACACATGCGTGAAATACATGTATACTGTTATCAACAAGGACTCTCTACCCTCGCACTGCATGCTGTTGAGCAACACACATCCTGCATGCTGACACGTGTGATAGGACTCTTTGGCTTGTGATACTGTGCTCCACCATCAACCACTAATGAGTATGTTCCGTATTGCTGTCGGTGTGTGTGTGTGTGTGTGTGTGTGTGTGTGTGTGTGTTAACTTGACTGAGTAGTGTATTTGTGTGCATGTGTGCATGTGTCCATGTGTGCATGTGTGCATGTGTGCATGTGTGCATGTGTTCATGTGTTCATGTGTTCATGTGTGCATGTGTTCATGTGTGCATGTGTGCATGTGTTCATGTGTTCATGTGTTCATATGTTCATGTGTGCATGTGTTCATGTATTCATGTGTGCATGTGTGCATGTGTTCATGTGTTCATGTGTGCATGTGTGCATGTGTTCATGTGTTCATGTGTTCATGTGTGCATGTGTGCATGTGTGCATGTGTTCATGTGTTCATGTGTGCATGTGTTCATGTGTTCATGTGTGCATGTGTGCTAACATCCTGTACAGATTGTAAAGTGTGTTTCCTGTCTTCCTCTCACAGGTGCTGAGGTATTGTTGGATGAGTGCAGCAGGGATCCTGAAGTCACTGCCACAAATAGTGGACATGATGACACATGTGTTGTGGCACAGGCAGGTTTGTCAGGGTCTGTTGTTGGTCTGACAATCAACAGTACACAGCTGTCCACCCCATCTATGCGCACATTCATACTGCCGATACATCCCTCAACACCAATGGCCTTAGTGGAGGAACAGTATACAGTAGGCATTGACCAGGATAGTGTGGTATCTATGGCACATGCAACCCCAAACAGCAGCCATACCCAGACACTTGGAACGGTACCACATAGGCATATGTCCAGGGGTTCTCATGGGAGCACTGCTGGTCATAATGCCCCTGGCAGACGTGCCCTCACAGGTCTCACAACCTCAGGTATGTTCCGGGCTGTAATGCAGGCACAGGCAAGTATGGAACGCTACACCAGGCAGGGACTAAGGGTGCAGAGGGCTCAAAACACTGCTATCAAGGACAGTATCCATGACCTTGCCGGTGCCATCCATAATTACACCAAGGTCATTGATAGACGGGGGGAGACACTACATGTCCTCCACAATGTAATTTCCATGTGCCAGGAAAGTGCAGGACAGCTGAGATGTGGACATGGGTGTATGCTAGTGACATCATCAGCTGGCAGTCATCGCAGATGACACACAAGTCCCAGCCGCTCCTGTAGTGGCAGTACCAGCCCCAGCAATGTTGGGGCTGGGCTGTCAATAGACCATCCTAGATGACCACGTGCACGTGGCTCTGGCCAGTCCCAGCAGGGACATGGGTCCAGTCGACATCCCTCTGCCTCTGACGATAGTACCCAGTCTTGCTTAGTACCTGATACTGTCAATGGCACCCCTGGCAGGCACAGGTACTGTGTCCATGGCCGGAGACAGTGATCTGTACAGCCTGGCAGGTACAGTCTGTGGCTGTCCCACAACCTCCCGTATTTGGTAGCCACAAGGTGGAACTGTGTGCATGCAGACACACACACATAAACCAAACACCTAGGGCTAACACATACACACACATTACATCAACATTGACCCATACTGTACTGTTGTCCCTCACACACACACACACACACACACACACACACACACACACACACACACACACACACACACACACATACACACACATACATACATGTCGATTGGATGGGTCATTGTCAGGCTCTGGCAAACCAATAACACACCCTGTGCATATGATGAAACTGTGCCACCTCCTGTCATCTGTGACAATGATGCAGGAACAGGCTTACATGGTGCTGATGCACAGGGTGACCTAATAGCAGTGTAGCAATGTTAGCATGTTGTCAACAGCAAAGTGCACTGATATCCTTGTAGGTATATCTGAGCAGGCATGATGCATTAAAGCTATGATTATCAATGTAGTATTGTTTACTGTTAATTACTGTTTACAGTGTTAATTCCAAGAATGTATTGTCCGCCCATATGCCACTTGGCTGATGTATGTGGTACTGGCAGCATGTTTTGGTGAGTGGATGGTACGTGTGTGATGTGTGCAGTACAGATTTGCAGGTGTACATTTGTGAACATGGTGGAGGTGCACTGTCTGCATGTACGCGCATAGTGGACACATGGGAAGGGTGACATGCCCTGTATTGCAGTGTTAACACTTCATATTTCCTATTGGTGGCCAGAATGCATTTTACTACAAATATGTTACAACTTGGGTGCACATGTGTATGACATGGTTTGACACTATGCTGTGGGTGATACTGTTTATATCGGTCATTGGTTTGCATTCTGGTAGTATACACAACCTCAACAGCCTAATTTTACCCAATCGTTAGATGATGTCTTGACAACTGACACACAGATGTAGGATACACAGTAGCATTTGAATCCTTCTGGTACTGTACTATACCAGTAACCAGTGGTATTGACCTCCACCCATTCCTGGGACCACTCCTGTTTGGCATGTAGACGTCCTAGGTACAAGCAAACACACTAGGGATATGTCTGTCCAGATCTGGTAATGCATACAGTGGCCTACAATGCATTCTTCGGATGAGACACTTATCCTCCACAAGGGTATCATACAGACAGATACCTGTTGACCAACCCATGCAGTAAAGCTATAAGCCAACTATAGCATAGTCATCCACATTTACTATACATAGTATCCTGACAGTACCACATTGGTAGTCGCCACAATATGTAGCAGGGGTACCGATGTGTACATACAGCCACATGTTATGTCATCTGCCCTTTGGTATTCACATTTCCAAAGGTACGCTGATGTCCCTCAGTGTATCACATAAGCAAGAAGGGGTCTGTATGCATATCCACGGAGGTGTTGTACACCTATAATGAATGGCCATTATTGACAGACTGTGTTGTGTTTGAACATGTCTGAAATATACCCCAGGCATGAGCCCTCACTCACACTATTCTATAGAAATTGTCATGGGTGTGTGTGTGACACAGATGACCTAGGCCACAGATAACTACAGTGGCTGTCCTTGCCACATACACACATATGTGATCTAAGGTCTGAGAAGCAGCAGCACAAACTATCAATGGTAACAGATGTATTCATGTAGAAAGCAGGCTTCACACCTATGAACTAATTGAGGTCACATGTACATATATGTATTTGTCACACAGATACCAATTGAGATCACATGTACATATATATATATATATATATATATATATATATATATATATATATATATATATTTGCCATACAAATACCTGAAGTGTGCAATGCACATACTGTTGTTCTACTGATATGTCATACAGTTGTAAAAGCAAAACCCACAACACATTGATCAACAGTGTCACACACACTCAGCAATTGCAGGATTCAAACCCCTACCTAACTATGTTATGATACTAGAGAAATACGCATTAACATGACACACTATATGCTTTATTGGTGAAATTCATTTCCACTGCTGTATTTGGATACTGACATCATCAGACTTGCCAAAGAGGAATCTACCTCTTTTAATGTATTTTGCTAATCTCCAAAAAGGGAACTCCTCTCACAGGAAATCACACACACACATACACCCCCCCCCCCACACACACACACTCAGCAATTTCAGGATTCAAACCCCTACCTAACTATGTTATGATACTACAAAGATATGCTTTAATACGATGTGCTATATGCTTTACGGGGGGGTTCTCTTTTCTCCTGCTATATTTGTAGGATGCTGACATCATCAGACTGGACATGGTAATGTGTCTGCACTTTGTTTTATGCAATCCCAGGAATGAACCATGTGGGTCAGCAGGTGTTAACAGCTTGAACAGGACTCCACAATTCTTAGCTTGTGTGATCTATCTATGGACAAATTCCCATTCCTTCATATGACAATACATATTTATGCACAGGTTGTTGAGTTTGTGGATACAACGTGTCTGTGATGTTGATAAAGTGCTATTCAGAGTCTATGTGGGACGTGTGTAGCTCCTTTCAGTGATGTGTGCCCTGGGTGGCTGCCTTGCAAACAGTCTAGCAGGTTTGGGAACCATGATCTGCCCATTAACATACCAAAGTGGGTAGGGTTGTGTGTTTGTCGGCTTCCAATAGCTCTGTTTATGACTTCAATCATGATGGACTCAATGGCCTTGCAGATCAGACATCATAGGCTTATAGGACTATAGTTCCCATGGTCTGTTGTGCACCAACACTTGTGGGGTGTGCCATATGTTGCTGTAACACATTCAATAGTTTCAGATCCTGTAGAGAGGGTGAGGCTCAACAGACTGTTCAGGTGCAGGGTCTGTTTGTTCTGTAGTTCACTTATGACACATATAGGGAAACAATGTAATCCAATTGATGTCATGTTTTCGGCTTTGGAAGGAGCTGTTTACCCATTCTACATGTGATATCTCCTGGTATGATGATAGGGCCTTTTGTCAGTGGGAGGTGAGTATGTATGTATGGGCCTATCTGACAGTATGTCGGCATTATCAGTCAGGTACAGTTGGCCCTAACTCAGGACATATATGAGTGTACATTGCTATTTATGACATAGCTGAAGGAAGTGTCATGGTTCTGTCTAGACTCCTTTGCAGATAATCTTTCCAAAACACTGACAAACCTGAACACTAAACCCATGTTATACTCTTTTACACACTTAACACCCTACTGATCCTTTTTGATCAGTCAGCAGAGAGTATTTCATCATAATATCCTGGCATGTCCAAAGGTTGGTTTCGTGTGTGCTCTCCAGTCCAGCTGGTGAATATGGGAATTTTGAGGCAATGTTACAACTGCCTTATGTACACAGACAACCCTCACCTCCTCCCAACAAACTCAGATATATGTGAGAGATGCAACTATATAGACAAACAGGAGGCTGAGCTCTCTCGACCCATGACCAGCACAGTCTATCAGGTGGTGAAGGTAACCACACACACCAAAAATCCAGTCTCACATAAACCTATAGCGACAACAAATAAAATACATTACCACACAAATACATACTCAGAGGCTCTAAATAATATCTGCCTAAGCAGCAGAGACCTCCTAAGCAGACACCCAAACAACTGCTACCCCACAACAATACCCACATATGACATGATTCACAAAGTCAGTGTGCCACACAGTCACTGCACTTAGGGCTAAACAACACACCTAATACACTTGTAATAGGTGACTCTATTGTCAGACACACTGACGTCCCACTCACCAGGCTAAACAAGGAGAAGGACACTTTGAGCAGTCTGTCGGGTGCCAGGTTCTGCCACATAACACATGCACTCAGGTCACTCCAAAGCAAGTACAAATATGGCTCCATCATTGTCCATGCTGGTGTGAATGACCTCAGATGTTTCTCCCTGGACTACATGACAAGAGACATAGAGGAGCTCTCTGATCATGTAACCCAGGCCAGTATGACCCTGACCTTGTGTAGCATCTTACCCTCACCAAGAATGATGGCACAGTATACAGACAAGCTGATCAATTTTAACAGTTGGCTAACATATTGGTGCCATTCAAAGGGGATCCAGTGTCTGTCAGCCTGGGATGACATGCTCGACATGCCAAGTAGCTTCGCTATGGACAGCTTGCACCTGTCACCCCTGGACTTTCGAATACTGGCTAAGACTGTTGCCACCCCCATACTGCCTTTTTTAGGCAAGGCTCAAAAGACAACCCCACCTTCATAGACAATACAAGGTAAAAGAAACTAAGGATAATGCTGCCCAACACCAGATGTCTAAACCACAAAATGCATGCACTCAAGACTCTCCTCAGTATGGAGAATGTTGATATCTGTGCAGTAACAGACACCTGGTTCAGGCTCCCAAAAGCACCCCAGCACTACCAGGTTATACTTCATACCATGCTTTTCGGCCACAAGAGTCGGACCGACCAACAAATATAGGGGGAGTATCCATATACATCACAGATACACACACCTCCAGGTTAGTAGCACTGCACGAAGCATCAGAGACCATACATGTGCAACTAACAGTGGGCAAAATTGCCTTTGAGTTTGTAGCCTGCTACAGACCATCCTCCCAAACTCAGGAACCCCACTCGGCTTTCCTGGGAACACTGGAGAATATGACGGTCTCTCTATATAGGGTGACTTGAACTACTCAAACATTGACTGGGAATACTACTCAAGCCCCAACACCCTCGCCCAATGGTTGCTAGAATTTCTAAACTCAAATGCTATGTCACAACTGGTCACTACACCCACAAGAGGGGAAAACATATTGGACCTGATCATCACCAACATGGGGACTCTATGTTCCACATAAGCAACAAATAAAGACAGACCCGTTCTTTGACCCGGAATTCAGTATTTAGTCCACAAAAGGACACATAATAAAACCAAGAAACACAGTGGTAAAATCAGGAACACAGTAGATTAAGCGCTTTTCGTCTGACTAACAACAGCAAAACGGCACTTCAACCAGATAAGCAACAAATAAAGACAGACCCGTTCTTTGACCCGGAATTCAGTATTTAGTCCACAAAAGGACACGTAATAAAACCAAGAAACACAGTGGTAAAATCAGGAACACAGTAGATTAAGCGCTTTTCATCTGACTAATAGCAAACCTCCTCAGAACATAGTTAATGAGACTCTGAATGCTACTTTTGAATGAAAAAGTGTGGGAACATCAATCTAAGATTTAAAGCTGTATACAATAATATTTTACTAAAAAGTGTAAGTGATGTTGAAGTGTTAAAATGCTCAATATTCAGATCTGAAAGGAGGATGCTACTACATGATAGAGCACAATCCCAAAAAGGGAAGGCATCTCTGATCAGTACTAGCAAGAAGCTACGATCACTCATGAATTCATCTAAGACCTGCTTCGAAAGGTAGATTGCACCAGACACTAAGGACAATCACAAGGCCTTCTTTAGTTATGTCAGGAACCTGGGTGCCAACTCCCAGATATGCTGTGAGTTACTGCAAAATGACAATACATACATTGAACCCACAGACATTGCCAACATCCTGGCAAAGAGGTTCAGTGCAAATGTCACCCCCCCCATCCCCCCTAATGAGCAAATGTCCATCCCAACAGAGTGTAGCCTCCCTGACATCACAGATGAACAGGTGAGAGCTGCCCTCTCCAAAGCAGACAACACAGCATCAATGGGACCCGACGGTGTCCCGGTCTGCATCTTACACGAGCTTCATGACGAACGTAACCCTCACATTAAGTCACTGTTCAATATCAGACTTACTACAGGATATGTACCCAAGGAATGGCGTACAGCAACAATGGTCCTGCTCCACAAAGGTGGTGCCACAATGGACCCTGGACACTATCGCCCTATAAGCCTAACTAGCCTGGTCTGCAAAGCTATGGAGTGTATCATCATGGAACTCATACACAAAGACATCGGGAACCTGCAGACACTGGATCCTACAAAATTCGGCTTTGTTGTGGGCAGATCTTGCCTCTTGAACCTGGTCAACTTCTCTAAACAGTTACCAGGTCCATAGACATAGGGAAGGTAGTCCACACAGCCTACCTGGACCTTGCAAAACCCTTCAACACAATACCCCACTTGGGCATCATGCATAAGCTCACCAGCTTAGATATCGACACATATGTCACAAGATGGATTGCTAACTGGATCAAGGATAGCACCCACATGGTCAGTATTGCAGGTGCCATGTCTGACTCTACACCAGCTGCACGTGGCATCCCACAAGGCTCAGTCCTGGGACCTATCTTGTTCAGTATATATTTCTCTGACATACAGGGTAACACAGGAGGAATATGGCTGACCATGTTCACAGATGACTGCAAACTGGGTGCAATATTCGAATCTCCAGCTGGCACAAGCATCCTCCAAAAGGGTCTCACAGAGATGGATAACTGGTGCCAGACCCATGGCCTACAGCTAAATGCCATTAAATGCATGGTCATCCCCTTTGGAAATAACAAAGTACCCATACATTACCACATAGGTGGTAATCCATTAAGTACAGTCAAAGTTATTTGGGATTTGGGGACATGAGTAGTTAGTAATCTCACCTTTGACAATCACATTGCCAAAGTGGTTAGACAGACCTTCTATTTATCCCACCTTATCCCAAAAGGTTTCACATATAGATCAGGTTAGGTCATTGTGCCCCTATACTCATCAGGCCCATGATTGGATACAATACCCCGTTTGGGATGTACCTTACCCAACACCTGCATCAACTGTAATGGCCACAAAAGTACCTCACCAAGTGGATCAGGGACTCACACAGATGCCCTATGCAGTTCGGCTAAAGTAAATCCAGCTCTACTCACTCGCTTACTGCCTACTCAGATGCTATCTGTGCCTGTTGTTTAAAGCCATGTCCAACCCAGACTTAATGGACATGCTCCACCTCAGAATATCCAAATCCCTTAGAGCTACACACTCCAGGGACTTAAACCTCAGCACAGATATTAATAGAACATGCTGGAGGGACACATTCATATCCTAGAGGCTCCCCTCACTCTGGAATGGGATCCCAGTCCTGCATAGGCAGAGCCCCCCAATGACCCCCTACAGGAGACATCTTGATGAGTGGATGGTTGATCGTATGTTTACCCCTGGGATCTCTTCTGGGTCCCTGCTAGACAGAGGCACAATAAACTAAATGTAAAAGGCCTATCTTGTGTGACCTACTATTCACAGGCACAGTTTACTAATCTAACAGGGCTGCGAAAGCCAAACATACTCTGGCTTGGCTTATAAATGCTCTAGGGCAGATAGCCTAGTATTAACCTACGAACCTATGATAATGTTCGGGATGCACATTGTTTATTGATGATACTGATTGCAGGTTTTTTATCTTCTTTGCTTTCTCACTTTCTATAAACACCCTAAGTATCTGCAGAAAATATTTTATTATGACAGGGTTCCAATATATTATATATGTGTCTGTTGTCATATAACTGTGTGCACAAGGCGGATTGGTGAATAGTGAGAGGTTCTTAGGTTAACACATGCAACTGCCAGATATGTGTGGCCCACTACTGTACTCAGACATGGCCTAAGTGTGTGAGCATGCCCAGTTTGGCCTTTCAGTGTTTTGTTGCCTGACATTTGTCTCATTTATTCAAGTGTGTGAGCATGCCCAGTTTGACCTTTCAGTATGTTGCTGTCTGAAGTCCACTACATTTGTTGATGTGTGTGAACATGACCAATAGTAACATTTATACAATATGTGTATTGAAAATCAGGTTCTAGTCTTACTGCAGGGCTCACCTTTGTGTTATAACTCAACAGGGATTATGCTGTGCCTGCAGGGTTTCCATGAGATACTTTGCATAGACTTATCAACATTTCTTCATACAGGCTGACCAGTGACATACTGTTATGGTTTAGTGGTTCAGTACTGTGACTATAGTGCACAGTATCCTGGGTTCGAGGCCTGTCACTGCTTTATATTGTCATACTGAGCAGACCAGACTGCTTAACGGCCAGTAGAGCAAATATGAGCATGTTGGCTTTTGTTCAGCTATGCCCAACTTAGACCAAGCTTGTCCAACATTGCTCAACATTAACCAACATTGCTGAACCTTGTCCAATATTGCTCAACATTGACCACAGTTGTGCTAGTTAGTGTGGGCAATTTTGTTTACATATACTAAATGGTGGTAAAAGCTGTTTAGCACTGCTGTATATTGCTTAACACATGGCAATCATGCCTCAGGTGGTGCTGCAGGGCTGCCTATGTCGGATGCACATACTACACTCCCTATACATGTTTGTAAGCAGGTAGTGTCAGGTTAGGCATCCCTTTTACTATATGTGTGAGTCAGAGAGAGTTATCATTTCCAGGGTTCCTACTGAGCCAGTGTATGTGCTATGTGTTGCCTCTTTGCCAAGGCCAAAGCATACTGGGCACGCCTCCTTCTGCCTACTGGGGCAGGCTCAGGTTGTTCCTCCTCCGTGTCACGCTCTGCCTGTGATGGCCTTGGCAATGCTGGGGGGCTGTTTGGCCCTGGGCTATGCTGCTCCTGCTGCAGCTGTTTTCACAGGATCATATTATGTAGCATAGCACATACCATGACAATTTGGGTACATGTAGTTGGTGAGTAATGCAAGGCTCCACCAGATGTGTCCAGGCACCAGAACCGTGGATTGAGCAGCCCAAATACATGCTCAGTTACATTTCTTGTTTGTGCGTGTGCCTCATTATGGCATTCCTGTTCAAGTGTGTGTGCGTTTCTGATGGGTGTCATCAGTCACGGCTCCAGTGCATAGCCAGCATCCCCCACTAGGTGACCATGAGGGATGTCCCCATTGGCAAATGTCTGGTACAGCTGTGTCAGATGCCAGATATGGGAATCATGGTAGCTTCCAGGGCAGCCAGCACACACATTCAGTATTATGCCCTGGGCATCACACACAACCTGGCAGTTGATGGAGGGGAAGCCCTTGCAGTTAAAGTAGACCCTACCCTGCTCACTGGCTGGTGCTTTGATGCATATGTGCGTGCAGTCTATTGCACCCACTACCTCAGCGTATTCCGCTATTTGCTGGAAGAGACGCATATTGCTGGCCAATACCTCACAGGAATTGGGGAAATATACATGATCACTGACATGTGCTGACATGGCATCCAGGAACTGGTGCAGTACCCATGCTGATGCCTGTGATATCCCCATCATATCACCAGTTGGTCTCTGGAAGGTACCTGTTGCTAATATTCTTAGGCCAACACATACCTTGGTTTCCACTGGGATGGGTTCCCCTCTGTTGGTTCTGTGTGTGAGGCGTGGCCTTCACAGCTCAACAATTTGCTGCAAGAGGTCTCTGTCCACTCTATAGTGCTCCACTATCTCCAGCTCATGTAGCCCCTGATAGGTTACCCTGAGCCTGTACACTCTGCTCCGTCTCCTCACTGTGGGTTGTCCAGCAGCATTCGCATTGTCACCACCCTCAACATGTTGCACATGTCACCTTATAACAACAATGGCAGCCCCTAACATTTCTTTGTCTCAGTAAAGCTTTTTCAGTTTTCACTTCTATTAGCTTACTGCAGTGTTGCAGTGTATCTGAGAGAGAAACATAGTGGAATGTTGTTTGCAGAATTTTAAGTGCTGGGCTGTGCTGGGCTAGTGTACTGCCTGTGTAATTGCCTGATTCTGATTGTTTTCACCTGCTAGTTCTGTTAGTACTCCCTGGTTAACTTCCTACTATTTTTTGCTTCCTTTTCCCTTTCTGTTTCCTCGGGGGGGGGGGGCAGAGCCGCGCACACAAGCGCAAACGCGTGCACACCAGCTCACACGCACGCACACATGCTTACACAGACTAAAACTTGCTTATTCGTGCTAAAACACGTGCACACCAGTGCAAACGCGCTTACACAACTTGAAACAGCCTTAGACATGCTTACTCCGGCTAAAATGCGTGCACACAGGTGCACACACGTGCACACAGTCTTACTCGGATATACAGGCGTGCACCCGTGCACATACACATTGCAAGCACTTCAACAAGAAACTTTAGTGTTATCCATGGCATACACCTTCAGTTTCTTGCCTTTAGCTAGGCTACCTGTTGACACACCCCTTGCAGTGATGAGTAACTGACAGCAGACACATGCCACTCTGCTCCAATGAGCTTCGCTTCTTTCATGCATACCCCCCTCATGATGTCACCTATCTTCTACTCTGTTACTCCCCTTATCCTACTCCTACACTCCACTGACTGTGCTCATTTGCTATGTAAACTTGGGATTCACTATCCTTACCCGCATTTGCATAGGATTGCCTACTAATGCTTGGTTACATCTCTTAGACTGAGCTTCCCCCCTTAGCAACCTCTACTCGGTAGCCATGTTGTCTTCAGCCTGCCATTCCCTTGCATTGTAAATTAAGAATTACAATAAAATCCACATTTGTGGATTTTAATTCTTGGTTTTCTGGTTTTTAGAGCGCAACGCATTTGCATGGCGGAGCGCTACTCTTAAACATCGGAGATTGGGATAAAAAAAAATTATTTTCTTTTTATTTTGCATCGGTAAACATTGCCAATGGCCGTATTTTTGGCCATTGGCATGCTTCCTCAACTGGATGCATCCTTTTTTTGGAGCTGTCATGGCTCCGTTTTGCTATTTGCAGAACCGTACTCAGTTGTCAACAGAGTACATTTCTACAATTAACACTACTCTTACTCGAACAGGTTCAGGTTTCCTGGATCGCAAATTTACCTCATTTGCATAGCTTTCACCTGCAATTGAGGTACTTTGCATATTCTAGACCTGTCCATGTAAGAGTCATTTTAGGAGCTCTGTTGCACGCCCCTACCGGCTGTTCCTGGATCGCTCGGCGGACATGTTGGCTGCATGGAGTCTTACTCTACTCTTAGACACCGTGCAAGCCTTCGTGAATCCGGCCCTTAGTAAGGTATACTTTAGAAGAATTAAATTAATCCTGAAAACAGAGTTGACATCTAGGAAGAAAATCCAAGCTACGAACCAATTTGCTCCTCCATTTCTGGAAAAGGCTGCCTTTACCTATCAAGCAGAGTACTTCCAACCTTTAAAATCAGTCTCAGTGGCTGGATGGGAAATCGCAAATTTTCACTCAGGATGTGTGGAGAACCTTTGCGTAATGGGGACATTGTTAGTCTCCCACCTCTACTGGGTGATGTGTCTGAGCTGCTTGATGGTTCCCTTGGCCATAAGCATATTAATAACCTATGAACCTAAGAACTAGTCTGAGATAATCCTTTGTTAGTATCACTTTCTACTGTGCATACTCAAGGAAACAATTGGTTAGCTATGCAAATACTGCATACCATAAATGGCTACTGCTGACAAATTGCTGATTGCAGTACCACAATTCTTTGGCATGAATGTTGCCTTTATACTCAGATGCAAGCTGCTGTACCTTTTCATGCCTGATGACTATGACTCACCACTTTTATTTCCTATCTTCATTTGGTATCATTATGCACTCATTAGACTGTGTTTCTTTATTTGTATGCCCTTATGCTGCAATTTGCATAATCCTTCTCTGCCACTTTTGGTCCATTGCATCTTATCACTATTTGTATGTATAAATTCATACCTAGTCGCATGTTATTACTTTTAGTGCAAGGATTTGCTGAAAACTTTACAAATTTTCTATGAATACCCCACTAAAGGTTACATAAGAACTTGAGTAATCTGCTGAAGAACAAAACTGGTTTGTGCAGTAAGGCAGTAGTTTGCAATTTCAAAATGTCAATGTTATTTTATAATTAAGATGACCAATTACAAGGGAAAAAAAGAAGTTAAGCCATTATCTACCACTCTTTTGTAGAGATTTAGAGATCCCCTTCTGGATAGGGGAAACAGGTGCTGACTCTGGGCGAAATTCTTTGCTAGGTTTATAAGGGCCACTGGGGCAATAGCCTAGTATCATCCTATGAACCTATGAACCTACAGCTTACACCATCTAGATGGGAAGTCAGTGGTGAAATGTGACAATGATTAAGAATGCATCTTTTTGATCTCAACTGGTGAGATTTTTTATTGCCATTGTTCACCCTAGGGTGTCAAGTACAAGGTTTATTTGCAGCAGTTTCCATAGGTTTGTCGGATATCTCTGGTGACAAGCTTGTGGGAACCTCAGTACTGCTCAGCAAATCAGTTTTTAGGATCTCTGCCTCACAGCTCTAGGGTATTGAGCTCAGTCCTGATTTCTGGCCACTGTGTTTTAGGTATTCTCCCATTGTTCATGTGAGTTTTCTCTGGGTGGTACAGCATCCTCACAAAAACATGCAGTTTAATTGATTTATTAAAAGTATCCATGTATATTGTGCATACTCTACTATTGTTTGGTTTATGGCTAAAAAGGTTGACTTCATTTACTCAGTTAACAAATCAATAAATTAAGAAAAAAAGTAAAATGAAAATCTGCTTTCTTCTCTTTTGGCTCACAAACTAGTTCACTTACTTTGAATCTTGCTATAATTTAAGCAAAATCTCTACTCAAATTTGAAACATGAGGAATTACTAAAGTATAATATACAAGTCCCAAAAAATATTAAGGACATTGGAAAATCATTTAGGATAATTGTTGCAGTTTCTAATGTAGATCCCATCTCCAAATCAAAGACACTTCAATAATGTATGTGTAACAAACAGTTATCAGAACCCACCATCTTTTCCATACATTTGCTTTTAGTAGATAACAGCGTAAGCATGCATACCAAAAGCAATTTTGTTAACACCTGGGGATGTAACTCTGAACTTGAAAATTCTTGAGAATGCTGTTCCTACTGTCTCATCTTTCATTTTTTTTTTGCCATATCTTACTTCCTAGTATGATTTGTTCTCATTGACAAGCCATTAGATAAAACATGAAAGAGTTTGGAAGTTATATAAGGAATTCCATCAGTTTTTGCAAACATTTCACAACAGAAGCTAGCAGCCTTCTCAGTTGCTTGCATTTGTATAACAATATACATGCTAAAAATATGTTTTCCTTTTGGAAAGGTTGTGCTAAAGTGGCAGAACTCAAGTCTATAAATTGCCATCTGTTTTGGATAAGCATCACCGAAAAAATGAAAATAGTTACAAAAAGAATGGAGCAGCACTCTTTATATTTACTTAAACAATTGCTTCTCAGTACATTCTAGGGATGTAAAGGTTTGTTTGGTTTTTGAACTATTTCTGTGATATTTCTCAGATATACCCCCGGATTCTCAAAAGCTTGCACGGCATGCATGATTAGTGTACGATGAAATTTTGCCAATATGGTAGCCGAGCGATCCACGTACGTGCACGTCTGATGTGCGCGAGTGCTATAGCACTAGTGCTGCACGACCCCAGCCCCTGTATGCAAATCACCCCATTTTCAGGTGAAAACCATGCAAATGAGGTAAATATACCATCAAGGAAGCAGGAATCAGGGTGTGCAGGACTAGCGTAATATGCAGAAATGTACTCGGTTAGTAACCGAGTACAGTACTGCAAACTCCAAAATGGAGCTCCGACAACTCCAAATACAGGCTGCATATCATGGAGAAAGCATGCCAATGGCCAAGTAGAAGGCCATTGGCATTGCAAACAACACCAAATGTACAAAATACAACTTTTATGATATGTCTGCCGATCACGACCATTGAAGCATAGGCCAGCAGCACGCAAACGGGACCACTGGGGAAATAAGAAAATAAACTTAAAACAAACAGTCTAAATAAAATCAGTATTCCACCATGCAAGTCAATGGCAGGCAAAAGACAACCTGGCCAGTGAGTAGTGGTTGCTAAGGGGGGAGGCACAGTGTGACACATGTAACTATGCATTAGCAGGCAATTCTATGCAAATGATGGGAAGGTTAGTGAATCCCAGTTTTCCACAACATGAGAGGCAGGTCCCAACAGTGTATGAGTATGAATAGCTGAGTGGAAGACTAGGAGGTAGGTGACATCATGTGTGGGAGTGTCAGGCATACTGTCAGCGGATTGGAGCCCTCTGGCTTGGGGTTGCATTCAGCTTAGCACAGCAAAGCCAGGAGGTGTGTCTAAACCTGCCCAGCACGTACGACAAAGTATAAGTGGGTGCTGGTGCCCCGCAATGGGGTCTACAGGAAGAAAATGGAAATGAACCCAAGAAACAGCAGCAGTGTGCACATTGCAGTGCACTGATTGTGCAGTGTGGCCCTGGGATGAATCAGAAAGGCAATGGGAAGGGAAAGCAGCAGTAGGAAGTTAATCAAGGGGTACAAGGTTCACTGCCAGGTGAAATGGATCGGAACCAGCCAATTACACAGGCAGCAGACCAGCCAAGCCCAGAATGCCACTATAAACTATGCAAACACCTACCGCTCCGGTTTTTCCACACACCCTACAAGTGGGGAACTTTTAACACCCACAACAGCAAAATGTTAGGGGCTGCAATAGCTATCATACAATTTGTGGAAGAGGCTGAGGGTGGCGAGGATGGAAATGCTGCCGACCAACCCACAGTGAGGAGACGGAGAAGAGTGTACAGACTCAGGGTGACCTACCAAAGGCTACATGAGCTGGAGATAGTGGAGCGCTATAGGGTGGACAGGGACCTCCTACAGCAGATTGTTGAGCTGTGCTGGCCACACCTGACACACAGAACTAACAGAGGGGAACCCATCCCAATGGAAATGAAGGCATGCGTAGGCCTAAGAATACTAGCTACAGGTACCTTCCAAAGGCCAACTGGGGATATGATGGGGATCTCACAGGCATCAGCATCCAGGGTACTCCACCAGTGCATGGTTGCCATGGCAGCACATGTCGGTGAGCACATATATTTCCCCCTCACATGTGAGGGGTTGGCCAGCAGTATACGTCTCTTCCACCAAATAGCAGAATACCTTGAGGTAGTGGGTGAAATAGACTGCACGCACATACACATCAAAGCACCGCCCGGTGAGCAGGGTAGGGTCTACATCAACCACAAGGGCTTCCCCTCCATCAACTGCCAGGTCGTGTGCGATGCCCAGGGCATAATACTGAATGTGTGCGCTGGCTGACCTGGAAGTTATCACGATTCACACATCTAGCATCTGACGCAGCTGTACCAGAAATTTGCCAATGAAGACATCCCACATGGTCACCTGATAGGTGATGCTGGATATGTATTGGAGCCGTGGCTGATGACACCCATCAGAAAAGCACACACACCCAAACAGGAACTCCATAATGAAGCACATGCACAAACAGGAATCATAATAGAGCTCGTGCTTGGGATGCTCAAGTCATGGTTCCGGTGCCTGGACACATCCGGTGGAGCCTTGCAGTACTCACCAACTATATGTACCCAAATCATCCTTGTATGTGCCATGCTACACAATATGATCCTGCAGAAACAGCTGCAGCAGGAGCAACAAGGGACAGGGCCATATAGCCCTCCACCAATGCCAAGGCCTGCACAGACACAGAGTGACTCAGAGGAGGAACAACCTGAGCCTGCCCCAGTAGGCAGAAGGAGGCGTGCCCAGTATGCCCTGGCCCTGGCAAAGAGGCAACGCATAGCACATACACTGACACGGGGAGGGACCCAGGGAATAGCACCTCTCTCTGACTCTCACATACAGTAAAAGGGATGCCAAACATTACACTACCTGTGCCTAACCATGTGTAGGCAGTGTACTACGTGCATCCGACATAGGCAGCCCTGCAGTACCACCCACAATACTGGGACACCCACAGGATAAGTGACTCACACATGCCAGTCTGAGGGGGGGTCACATACCCAACAACAATAACAGCCACCAGGACAGGTGTAGACAAACACAAACAAATGCCATACTATGGCCTCTGAATGCTGGGTATGGGTGACCCCCACCCAGGCCTACATGGACAGACCACAGCAGGCCAGGTAGTGGGATGTCAGTTGTGACAGCTAGGAAGTCAGAAACTAATGTGTATGCAATCAAAAGATAAGAGCAGAAGTACACCTGTATGGCATAGCCAGCATGATGGGTAATACTACTGACAGAATTGGACTACAGGACATATCAGTACAGTCCTAGCAAATGTATACAACTGTCAGGTGTGCCCCTCCACCTCACATAGAAATACAGTAACAGTCAGGTGCACTCCCCCAATCCTGTTGTAGAAACATAGAAATAGTCAGGTGTACCCGCCGCTATGCAGACATGTTGCAACAGTCAATGCCAAATGATTGATAGATACCCTGCAGACACAGCATGCTATCTGTCAGTGTACAACACAAAGGTCAGCTGTGCAGTACAAATCACCAGACATGCTCCACACATGCATAACAGACGGCCTTACTAGGCATGCTCACACACTTAGAGAAATGATGGAAATGTCAGTCATCACCATCTTGAAAGATCATACTGGGCATGCTCACACACAAACACATGAAGGCCATGTATGCAAACACCAGTGGTCCAGACTTATCCAAAGGTTGCAATAGTTACTGCAGACACATGTCAGTATGCACCACTCATGCCTTGCACACACAGTGGATAGGAATACAGACATATATGTAAGGACAACACACCATAATACGCCAAAGGTAGATGGATCTAGATGTGTGGAAAAGGGTGACCATGACAAGGAGCCATCTACACCTGTCCCACTGGGCACACAGCCAGAGGGCCCCAAACACATCAGTTGCAGATGTCACACACTGCAGTTACTAGCGACCAGTACCTGTCAGCACCACAGACTATGTGGTCCATGTGCCAGCTGTGCAACATGGCTGTACAAGGACATAGTCAGCTAGTTTCCCTAGACATGCACCTGGGACATATGACCCCATGTGTGGTCATCTGTAGCATGTCACCCCTACATGAATGGTGTATGGGCCATGCAAACACTAGCCACCCCATAATGGTATGCTGACAAGCCTGCTGAGGTTATCCAATGTGAAATACACCTTTGGGAGAGTTGTTTGTCAGTAATCTCTGTGGCGCATTCCATAACTGTGTACTGCTGTAGTGTAATAGACTAGTGCGGTAGGAGTTCTAACCACAGACATGGCAACTGTGTGTGTGAGTGTGTGTTACTGTTCGTGTATGTGTCTGTCTCTCACTGACTGTGTAGAGAGCAATGCTTTTAGGTAACTCACACATACCCAAGTTTGGCAGGGCTGCTGATGTCACCCACCTAGAAATATTCCCCTGGGAGAGCTGTAGTCCAGTAATCTCCGTAGTGCATGCTGTAACTGTGAAGTGAATTGCTGTAGTGTGATAGTGTAGTTAGGTAGGAGGTCAAACCCAAGACATGGCAACTGTGCGTGTGTGAGTCTGTGTGCGCATATGTGTGCATGTCTATCTGTCACTGACTGTGTAGACAGCAATGATTTTTAGGCTACACACACCCCTTAGAAGTCGAATACCCTCTTTTGGCAAGGCTGCTGATGTCATGCAACTTGAAATACACCTCTAGGACGATCATAGCCGAGTAATCTCCATAGCACATCCCGTAACATCATATGGCTATAGTGTGATTAAGGAATTAGTTGGGAGTTCTAGTCTCCGACCTGCCAACTCTGTGTGTATGCGTGCATGTCTGACTGTGTAGAAAGCAATGCTTTTAGGTCACTCACACCCGTACATGTCACACACACAACTTTGGCAAGGCTGCTGATATCACTCAACTAGAAATACTCCCCTGGGAAAACTGTAGCCCAGTAATCTCCGTAGCGCATGCTGTAACTGCATACTGCTGTATTGTGAATTAGACATGTGGTTGGGTTCCATCCCCACACATGGCAGTTCTGGATGTATTGTGTGTGTCACTGTCTGTGTAGGGAGCAATGAATTTTAGGCTAGTCTCAAGCAGTCATTTCAAAGTGCTACTTTGGCAATCCTGCTGATGTTAGTCAGTGTGAAATACAATTTTGGGCAAGGACTACCCCAGTAATATCTGTGGTGTGTACTATAATTGAGTAGTGCTGTAGTGTCGTACACTAGTGATGTAGGGGTTCTACCACCAAACATGACAGGTGTGTGTGTGTGAGTGTGTGTTTGTAACATGTATCCTGTGTATATGTGGTTGTGACTGTGTGATATCTGTGCCCAATGTGGAGTGGGTTTTGCATTTTTCTGATATGGTGGCCATACTATATATCACAATGTCCACTGTACAGGGATAACACATGCGATATGACTGAGAGGCCAGGGTGCAGAGCCATACCCAAACATGTGACATCAAGGCTAGGCAATCACAGTTAGCAACCCCAGTATTACCAAGAGCACACTCTCACCACGTGTCATACACACACACATGCCTAGGTAACAGCCAACATGTGAGTAATACACTGCACATTGGCCACCGATAGTAACTATGGAGTGACAGCAGTGGGCCACAGAGGGCATGACACCCAGTCCATCTGTCCAATATGCACATCCGTGTAGACAGTGCACCTCCCCCATGTTTTCCAATGGACAACTGCACCACCTGTGGTGCCATCACTTGTGAAACACAACAGACATACCATGCCTGGCAACATGCCCATATGGACAGATGCACTGACAACAAGGAATGCTGATAGCATGCACACCATGTAGGTGCAGGGTAAAGCTGTTGGCCATTACCAGCTCCCGCCACAGGTGGGCAGGACTGGCACCTCTGATGATAATCTGTGTTCACAACATGGGCCGGACACCTCAGGTACAGTTCCATATGTCACTGTACATGCATGTGGAAGGTGTGCACATCCCAGACGCAGTCCATGTCATGGATGAAGGGACACAGACATGACAAGCGATGCATAGCATTGCCCACATACAGTAGTCACCCAGGTGACCGGATGGGGATACAGTACCCGCTTGTGTGGGCAAATGCAGACACTACATCCCTGAGCTACAATGCAGACCATCATCATGTGGCCTGATGCCAAAGTACACCCATCGCCTAGCTGTGGACAGCCATCTGGCACAGTTGAACACCACACACCTGTGCAGACATGCACACATGCATGTCAGTAGTGGCACCCTGTGTGTCTGTGTGTGTGTGTTGCATGCTGCAGATGTTCACATCCACACTCCCACAACCCCCATGCGCATACTGCAGCATGCTGTCTGTCAGACACCTTCACATACCCTTCACCCGTACAGCCCCTGTATGACCTGTGTGGTGCATGGGATACCTGCACAGTGATGTGATGTGGCAATCCCACAACCGAAAGGTGGTACACCTGGCCCTGCCACGTGTGTCAATGTGTGTGTGTCCTTGTGAGAGTGTGGCTGTGTTGACGCTGGCACCTGTTCATGCCAACAGGCACGTGTATGTTACCTACTGTATAGCTACTGTATCCCTGTTGCAGATGTCACTCACCATCACATATATGTTCCGAATGCTCCACAACCGGTAACCCATGTGGCACATCCAATAATAGCACTACATAGTCGTCAGGGTTTTGATACCCTGTGCTGCTAGGTGTGTGACACAACCATGCTTCAGTTTTACCCTCCCACCCCTCCCTGACATGTATTAGCCTCTGTATGCATCCCCCACCCCCTCTCAGGTGGACGTGGAGACCTACACCTGCTTTGCCTAGGCAGCAGCATGTGTTATGTAAGTAATGCTTATGATCAGCGGATGGCCTCTGCACGAATCACAGCACACCCCCAGCTGATTGCATGTGAAACAGATGTAGTAACACCCCCATCGCCAATTGTATGGAAACCCACTCCAACACCCAGGATCATCATGGTGGTGTTTGCCCATGTCACCCACTGTGAGCAGAAACTAGATCTGATGTATGCCAAACAGCATCCCAGATGGATTACAGTGTACCTCTAACAACATACACTGTAGAAACAGTGCATCAAATGGGAGGTTGATGTGCCTGACCTGACTACAGCCTGTAAGTGCCGCTATACTACATTTGGAGTAATGTTGCTTTCACAGTGTTTGTGTAGATATGGCTGATGTACATGTCTCAATACCTGCCAGGTCAGTTCCATCTTGATGGGGAATCTCCATCTGCAGGGTCATCTGCAGCTTGGGCAGTGTTGTGTCCATGGTTGGATGTGTCACCCTCAGAGCATCTAGCTGTTGACTGCTGAAGGTAGTGTAAGGATTGCAGTCAGTAGATGGAGAAAGCTGTGGTAGTCACAGACATCATATCCCTCAAAAGGACATATGTTGCAACAACCCTCTAACAACAGTTAATGTATGTGGTCATCACAGCAACATGTCAATATTGGCCCTGTGTATGTGCTCCCAGCCACACCTCTGTCAGCCTTTGTACATATGTCATGCATGAATGTTGTACACCATACTTTTGACATCATATCTGAGAACAAGCCACTGATATATCTGACTGCTACGCATGTTATGTACAGTAGGGGTTACATTACATTACATTACATTACCTGCACATTCTGAGGATGTTCATATAGTACTGAGGTCTGTGTACCTATGGGGAATGATGACAGCATGTGTAGTGTTGATATGTACCTTAGCCTATGTACAGACTGTGATAGATGACATTGTTCTAGTTCCTCTACTTACAGATGTTACATGCTGCCCCAATGTATGGTACTGTAGTGGTGTACATGTTTGTAGGGCCATAAACACACGTGTCCCACACCACAGACAGCCACCAGACCAAACTGTGTAACAGGCCAGTATATGTAGGGCAGTCTGTGAGTGACACATATGAGGATGGTGTTGAACACATAGTCCATATACTGTCATATTATTTTAACTAACCATATGTGGCTGTGGCTGTGTTCACATTGGTTGTGGATATGCACTGTCACTCAGGTGTATCCTACCCTGTGCTGTGACATGCCTGTGGAGCCTGCTGTATATGCAGGCACATGTGCATTCCCGCTTGGGAGGTGTAGGCCAGTGTTGAGCCATTCTGCCAGCAGCCTGCACAGTGCATTGTGACATGCCAAGCAGATGAGTGTACCTACCCAGTGGTATGTCATGTGCAGATACTAGCCAGATGTCCCACTGCCAGACCTCTCCTAACAGTCATGTATGTCAGATAGGGCAGTGGGATGCAGTGCAGATGTATGTCAATACCTATTGTGTAGTAATGTGGCCATGGCACCCCTGTACCAGCGGTCATACCGTTACAGGCCAGGCAGGGGTGTGTGCATGCATGACCTATGGTAGACATTATATACCTGTTGTCATGTGTTATACCCATCTACATGGCCATCCACATCCATATTGTCAGGCATGGTACACATGTGTAGCACTAATGGTGTATGTGTATACCTCTGGAATGTACAGACTGTGCCAGACCCCCACATATTTTGGCCAATATCTCTGCTGAAGTTCACAGCGGCATTACATTCTAGCAGCAGTACTGTACACTAATGTACTTTGGATGTAGTTCAGTAACCAATGGCACACATGTTATGAGCAGGTGTGACCTGCCATGCACATCATGTCTGTGAAGACAATTCCAATGACAGTAGCAATAGCCTACTGTCATTGGGATTGTCAATGATAATGACAGTAGCAATAGCCTACTAGTATACCTGCTAGAGATACCTGACATCCCCTGCAACTACGAAATTGGGAACATACGGGCTGGGGTTGGCCTACACTTCATGTCCAGGAACTATGGTGGGAATATATATACATTTTCATATTCAGATAGCCAGATATATGATTACACATGTGTACTACACCCATTTAACACTGTCGTTGCAACCACCCACTATTGATCCCCACATCATGTGTGCATTGTCCCATTACATCTCCTGTGTGATGGGCATCTGTCCTGTGTGTGGGCAGCAGTGCTACCAACAGCATGTAGCAATACACCATACAGGAGAACTGGGAAACCAGAGCACCCACATATTTGTAGGAGGATCAGGAAGTACAGACAGACTGCAAGTGGAGTTGTGTTATGCTTTGTACAGTACTGGTGTTACAGGGTGTGGATGTAGATACTAGTTTGCCATGGAATGCAGTCCATCTGCATAGCACACAACTGTGGGCCTACTCTCATGTCGGCTGGAGCTGTGCCTATCATATCTTGTCTGTCCACCACACAGGTCTTGTGTCAGATAATAAACTGGCAGTGTGTGTGTTGCGGTACATGGCTACATCTATGGCCTCCATGCCAACAATTCCCTAAGGGTATGTTACAGACTATCCTGTAACACCTGCACCTTGTGTAGTGTATGGCAATAGTTGCCCACATATGTGCCTGTATTCCAGCCTCTGTCCATCACGTACATACCAAGCTGTGCACATGTTGTCAGTGGTTGATCCATAGTGGGCTGCGACTATAACACACTGCCATGCCTACCATCAGTTCACTGCCATTGTAACCCCCACACATATTGTTGGGCTGGGGCAATATATGTGTGGGCACCACCTACACAATACATGCGTGTCCTCATGCATTACAGAGCCCATTGTATGTAACAGTGGTATATGGCCTGTATAACTGAGGCTAAGGGGGAACACCAGAAAAGACCTAGGCTGCTACAAAATGTGGGGTTATCAGACCTGAGCTGACTTAAGGTATCTGGATGTACAGTACCATACAATTCACCTATATACATATTACTGTCATAGATCTGGGTACTGCAGGACTACTGCCCCCTGCCATACAAACTGTTGTGTGTGCTGGTGTGCACGTGATGGTGTCAGTTCTGCCAAGTTATGTAGCAGTTACAACTCATGTGTTTGTACTGTGTTTGTACAGTGTGTAGACAGGGACTGCTGAACTACACACCTGGAGTACATACTGTTGATTGTTAGGTATCCTGTAGCCCAGTGTGTCTTTCCTATTGTACAATGTGAATGGCTTGGCCTGGACAGCAACAGCTGTGAAACTTTCCAGCCTACTGTATGAGTGTAACTGGTCCACTGTAGCATCACTCCATTGATATAGTTGTTAGTGTCTGAACAGCTATATGGCATGGCATGTAGAACTGTAATAGTACACGATGACAGGTTACCATGTCAGCAAACCTGTGAGTGTTGTTTCACCTATGACCTCTCTGTGGGTGTATGTTACAGGCAACGATTGTCATTTGTATTGGTGGCACATACAGTGTACAATCATTCAGGGGTCAACTGTAGGCATAGTGGCTTTTCCATATTGTGTGCACTTACCACTTATATTTCGTAATGTACATATAACTGCATCTGTATGTGTAATGACATGTATATGTATTATTTATATATGTGTACCTGTATCTTCATATCTGTGTCTGTGTATCTGAAGCATGGTAATGTTGATGGCATCCACATAATATATTCCCCATGGGAGCCAGAACGTACTGCATGATGTTTTACAAATAACAGCATGACATCATGCAGGTGGAATGTAGTACAGGTAACGTCATGTGCCCATGTTGCCACTGGCCCTGGTTATGGAATCACCAACACTGGGTAGTGTATTGCAGGGTGGAGGTGTTTGGCTGGGGGGATGCCTATCCATACGTATAGTGTGTGGTGCCTCTCAACCCCATTAATGTAACATGTAGCCTGTTACACTCCATTCCCTAACAGCTACATGTGCCTTGCAGTGCCAGCACAACAGTGTTGCACCAATAGGTCAGTAGGCATGGGAATCCCATTGAGGTCTGCCACGTGTGTGTATATGTGCATGTGTGCATATCTGTAGGGTACACCGGTCTGAGTCTACATACCCCTATCATAATACACATTGCCACACAGTAGTATGGATATTGTTGTTGTCGCCCATAGCTGTGGCAATGCAATTCAACACCCTACTATGCCTGTGGTGTGTGCATCACATGCTATCCCTGTGGTACCAGTGTTGTGATATGCAATGGGTTGTTTTTGCATCGTAACCACTGTGTGATAGTGGGTAAGTCAGAGTATCTAGATGGGTTCTAGATGGGTTCTAGTGTGTACAATATCCAGAGGGGGATGTGGGTGCTGTGTACACTGTCTTTACACCATGGTACATCTGGTATATGGCCCACGTACCACTCTCAGGTGGCCAATGTCACCATCACCTATACAGGTAACAGATAACAGGATACAGCCCAGTTACACATGTGCTGTGTGCAGCCTACCTGTAACACATTGGACACATGGACTAGTTAGTTAGCAACAATACAACCAGGACTCTAAGATGTGTGTCTACCCGTTATGTGTCGGTCAATATGTATATGATGGTATGACACACTATGTATTCACCACATACAAACATGACATCCCCCATTACCATATTGTACATGTCTGTGGATGGTCTCCATGTAGCACGTGACCTGGTACACACCTCACCCTACAGATGGTGTCATGTGTGCAATGACAACCACACAGTTCAGTAGCACAACATACCCGGGTTGGGGTCTAGACACAGTGTTGCCAAGTCAGGATGTGTGTGTATGTTGACATAAGGGCCCAGATTATACCTGGTCACATTTGCATGACCAATAACTGTTATACATACCTGTGGTATGTGTGCAACTGTACAACATATGTCATGGCCATGTTGTCACCACACTGACATACCCCTGTGGAATATGACTGCGGACCATCCTCCTGCTGACACATGTATACCTACAGCACAAATGGATGGCAGTGTGGGGATATCAATTGGTGTTACCAACAGCTGAGATGCATTCTAACTGCATGACTACACTACCTGACATGTATGCGGTACACATTACCCCTGACTACATTCTACACTGCAGTACATTGTGGCACTCTATCACAGTCACCGTGTGCATCAGAACCATGTTAGCCTGTCCCTGCATTGATGTTATGGATGGCAGGGACGTGGCACAGGTATCATCATATGCACAAGGTGTGTGAATGTCATCTAAGCTGCATGGCTACATTACCTGACATGTATGCAGTACACATTACCCCTGACTACATTCTACACTGTAGTACATTGTGGCATCCCATTACAGTCACCATGTGCATCAGAACCATGTTAACCTGTCCCTGCATCAATGTTATAGATGACAGGGATGTGGCACAGGTATCATCATATGCAGGTGTGCCAGAGGCCGAGGGTGGTCTAAACATGTGTCGTCATGTTCGTGGGTGAGGGGTGTATTTCCTTGATTGGGGTGTGGTGATGTGGTGTGTGCCAGTATGGGGTCACCCTAGGTGTGGATGTATAGTGTGTGGGTATGCATGCACACAGTTCAGCCATGTGACTGCCCCACATGGATAATGTTGGACAGCTGCAGACCATAACTAGCAGGGTGTGCAGTTCAGTGCCTCCGGCCACAGACACGCTGACTGTGCATGTCAGGGTTTCCATGGGCACGTGCAGGTACAGACCTTGAGGTGCTACTCTCTCCTGAGGATGACATTTGTCGGCTGGAACCATGTCCCGTCTGGGCCTGGCCAGGGCCATGTGCACATAGCCTGCTGTGGTGTGGTGTGGACAGCAGTCTCTGTGGTGTTCTAGGGCTGGTACTACCACTACGGGAGCAGCTGTGAGTCCTGGCATGTCCACGTTGACTGCCAGCTGCTGGTGTCTCTGGCCTACATCAATGTGGATGTCGCACCACTCCCACCACATGTTCTAGCACAGACATACCATGGTCGAGGATGACAACCATCTCACCCCACCATCTATCCATGACCTCAGTATATTCAAGGAAGGCAACAGCAAGTTCATGGAGGTTGCCACTTGCAGATGCAAAAGCAGACCTCTGCAGCCTCATAACCTGTCTGGAGTGCATTTCCATATGTGCCTGTGCCTCCATTATAGAAACATGCTCCTGGTGGTACCAGTTGTGGTGCTTCTGTCAGGGGCAGAATGACCTGTGGTCCTGCCACGAGCACCATGGTACATCTGCCGATGTGGTGGCCTTCTGGACATCCGGCTATGCTGACTGTGACACAACACAGTTGTCATGGACACCATACTTTCCTGGCCATTGCCACCAAGTTCCAACTGTCCCTCTGCTATGGCCACATGTGATGAGGTTTGTAGAGGCACTGTAACTATGTGCGGGCTTGGGGTGGCTAGGAGGGTGATGACACATGGTGCAGTGTCGGCCTCTGACAACCCCACCTGTGTCTCACCTGTACCTTCATTATCATTGGTATCTTTAGGGACACCTACCTCAGTATGCATGCAGGAGGGACCCTGATCCACCTCGCCACCTGTGGGGGAAACAAATATACACGTTAAGACCTGTACAGCAGTGCATAACAGTACACACACTCATGCACACTCACACACACTCACACTGACAGCCACCTTACTACCTCACCTTCCCTGAGTTTGCAGGCAGTCTCACAGTCAGTTACATATGTTCCCCTTCCTGCATGGCACTTCCTAATATACATGCATCACTACAGCCCATTAACATATCATACCTCTCCATGCCTACACGTGTGGTACCAAACCTGACATGTTACTCCATCGCATCCCTGACCTGGGTGGAGTAGGATGTACATGGCCTCACTGCTGTCACCCTGTATTACCCTGTGTATGGGTAATGGTGTACGAGGCCCCTATATGGTTGTGGTTGCTACATTCACTACATATGCACACACCAGAGCCGCATACTACAGTCTTGCTCAGTCCATGCCACATCTGCTGCACAAGCAACCAATCATATGGATGACAGTACTACCTGGATACACTCACTGATGTGCTGTGGTAATTCCCCAATACATTTGTAGTGCTGCATATGTGGGTAGCTGGTTACCTATCTGCTGCTGGCACTATGATGTGTATACCTGGTATGTATTGCACCTCCCAATGCATGTTCCATGCTACAGACCTTGTTATGCTATCAGCTGTCCTGTGTTCACATACCTGACAGGTTGTCCTGGTGTCCCATGTCTCACTCCATGTACAGCACAATCCCAAGGGGAAGTACCACCATGTGGTCAATCCCACTATTGCCTGTGCATACATGGACACACACACACACACACACACACACACACACACACACACACACACACACACACACACATCTGACATGCATCATCCACACTCCACTAGATTGCAGTTATGAACACAACCAAGTCACACACGCACACACACACACACACACACACACACACACACACACACACACACACACACACACACACACACACACACACACACACACACACACACACACACCACACTCCTACATGTGGAGTTGCAGAACATTTGTACACACAGTCCTCCCATTAGCCTTCTGTCAACATGCATTACACATGGAGCTCAACAGCATGCAGTGCAACTATAGTGACATCATGCTAGTGACAATATACATGTGTGTGAGGTATGGGCTTTGTTGGTAGGTGATGGCTCTTCCCCATGTTAACACTGCACCCATGTACAAAGTATTACTGTGGCCTGTTCTGCACCATGCCTTGTACTGTGCACCATACCTCGCAGGTGTAGAAACCATTGATGCATCTGTAGTACTCTGTCGGTTATGTCAGCTCCAATGCTCATAGCCCCTGTGTGTTGTAGCAACACATACCTGGGATGATATGTGAACAGCTATCAGTTGTGGATGCCTGATGTCTGCATTACAGATCACAAAATCAGCAGTGCATGTATGACCAGTACATGACTATTACACTGACAACCAGCAAACCTTACCGTGGCTGTGAGGGGTGCCCTACATATGTCCCAGACCTCTGCATGGTTGCAATGTCTACTCATGTGCACATCCGTTGGAGTGCACACACTGCTGTCACAAGTGGTGTGGGGTCAGGGTTACGTCTGCAATGTTTACCTAACCTGCTGGTGTGTAGCTGCAGCCATAGTGGTGTTGAGTCACACATGTCCCTACTGTAGGCCGTGTGGCCAGCCGCATGTCACATCCCTGTGGACACACTGCACATTGACAGGATGTTAGTTATCTTGCATGTGTCTGTTGTAGCCTTCCGATACCCCAGCATGGTCTCTACTGTGATGCAGTGCCTTTCTCAGCAACAAAACATGAATGTGTACAGCATGCAGTATGGGTAGGTGTGTTAGACATGTGCATGGGAGATAGGGCATAGCAATTACATGCCCAGCTTATCATTATGCATGAACAAGAACCATACTCACCGGCTAAGGGCTGCTGCCGTGGTTGTATCCTGGAGGGACCTACATAGAAGTGTGAGAAAGCTGATGGCAGTGGCCACAGCTGTGGCATCCATAACAGGTGAGTGCAGCATTACGTTATATCAACAGTAGAATTACACAGTATTACAGCTTATACACAGTTTATTACTACTACACAGCAGCAGAAAATGTATATGACATCTCAGTTTTGCATGATGTACCTGTACAGATGCATACACACATGTGGTGTACTGATGTGCCCTGGGGCCTTACCTGCACACTCCTCAGCTGGTCTGTCATTGTCACCCACCTCCAAGATGTGCCCTGCCAGGTGTTGATGTTGAGGGCAGACAGGTGCCACTAGGCTACTGAGAAGCTCCTCCACATGGGTGAGGGGTGGATGGGTGGGTTGCCTCCCCCCATTGCAAGGTGGTCCCCCCTTACGGCAGTTGCATGCCAACGTACATGGCAAAGCAGGTCGGTGCAATGATGCCGGACCTGCTCATAGCTGTGGTTGTGCAGTCTGACATCATTGACCCTGTGGACTAGCTCGTTCCACAGGGCAGACCTCTCCTGCTGGTCGTGGGCTGTCCGGACAAAAAGATATATGTAGTGCTGTACCAGGTGGTCGATGATGATAGCTGTTTCAGCGGCACTGTAAGCAGGAAGGTGTCTATGTGACATGATTCCTTGAAGACATAAGGATGGAAACAGGTCTGAGCCACCCATACAGCAGGGTTACCATAGTTCTTAATACACATATATGTCTCCCCCCACAATATCAGCTACAACAACACATTCACAGACTGCAATTGGTATGTCATCTGCTTACCGACTATTGGGACATATGTGGTATTGTACCAAGCTTTATGCTATCTGTATGTACCATGCTTTGTTCTATGTTTTTACAGCCATGCTCCCTGTGGGGACACTTATCTTTGCTGGCCTGTTACAGACTATTTCACCTGCATGCCATTGTCAGTGCCACTACATATATGTGTATAAATATACATCTATGTACATATATGCATAGATATATGTTGTACGTTGTGGATATACCTATGTCTATATGAGTGTCTGTATCTGTACACATACACGTCACATTCCATATCACACAGATATGTGGAGTGCATACAGACATCCGGTCTGCATTCTGTCACAGTCTTTCATTTACAGCTGTGCTGTTCTGCCTTGCTACAACACAGACAGGTGCCTCATATGAACACAGCCTAACATTAGGGTGGTAACTATGGTGTGAGAGTGCTGGTATGCCTATTACACACCTATGGCATATGTGCATGCTACATTACACATTCACATGACTGTCCTGCAAACTGTGTGCTCTGACACCCATGTGTCTATCATGACGGCAGTACATCCACCAACAGCTATTGTCCACACTAACATAACATACACTGATATTATGGCTGATATCTTTGTCATTCATTGCTGATCTGCACAGTTGTTGGATATGTCCTACTGCTTACGGGGACAGACAGCATTGTCCAGAGCAGTTGTTCAGCGGGATATCATTACAGGGACAACTACAGATGTCACATATCAAACATTCTACATAATAAATCCTAATAATCTATACTTCATACTACATTAAATTACATAGTTATGTTTTACATACCTTTTAGTGTTTGGATGGGTGTGACGCCTTTCCAGTCGTGGCCTGTTGTAAGTATGTGTTAGTTTTCCTTTCCCTCTCTCTCTCTCTCTCTCTCTCATCAGTGTGCAACAGTTGCTGACTGCATGCAGCCTGCTGTGTAGTGATTCTGTTAACCATCGTCATGGCAACCCAGTACTATAAATTGCTTACTCATGTGGGCGTTGTCCCTTCACCTTCCCAGTGTGGAAGACATCCTTTCTGTATGAGGGCAGCAGTGTTACAGATGACAGGTTGCAGTACCTATTACAGCAGGGCTTACAGACACAGGACGACTACACAATCTTAAGAAGTTCCAGACCTACAGGCAGAGTGAGTAGTGTTGTTATGTGCTTTGTATACTGCTAGTCTTGCAGTGTTTGCGTGTACATAGTAGTTTAGGATGGAATGCAGTCTGTCTGCATAGCTCTCAACAGTGGGCCTATCCATGTGATGGCCAGGGGATTGTCTCTTTGCTTTTGCCTGTGCACCACACAGGGCTTGTCCTAGCTATATCCCCGGCAATCTGTCTGTTGCATGCTATCAGTACATGGCTACTTCCAGTTGTGTTCCTGATGTGTTATTCCTGCAAAAGGATATGTTGCAACAAATCCTGTAACACCAGCAATGTGCAGGGTGTGTAACAGCAATATTACGAGTGTGGCCTTGTGTTCCCACCTCTGTCCTCCACATATATGGCTGGCTTTGTCCTGCTGTGATATGGTTAGGGGTTGGTCGGTACTGGCCTATCATAATATACTGCTAGCATTCCTGCTATCATCCCAGTCATATCGTGGACTCCCATGGCATTTGTTGATCAGGGTCCATACATGTGACAGATACATAGACATTATCACAGGTAAGAAATGTCTCCCTAGGCCTTGACTATGGGGTGTGACTGGCGTCTGCTGAACTACATCTATTATTGTTTATTGTTACCTATCTTGATGGCAAATCCTTTGTCCACAGTTGTACAAAGTGATGGGCCTGGCCTGGACAGCATTGTATGTTGTATATCCGCACTGTCTGCATCTACTTTTTCTATGTGGGCCTTGCATTCCTCACTGATTAAATAAGTGCAGATCTATGTGCTATCAGTAATGGCATACATTACAGTAAAATACACCATTAAAGGTTGCCTGTGTATACATATCTGTGTGTCGTCTCACGTCCTTTGAATAGTGAGTGGGCTATGTGTAATTCAGTACTCCTGTGCAAGTGTAAATGTAATTTAGTAGGTTATACAGCAAAACAATGTTGTTATACTGACTTAACACGGAAAATAGAATGTGCTGCAGTGGGACTCGAACCGTGTATGGATGTATGCACAATTGGCAGATGTTCTGACCACTAAACTATTGCAGTTCTGCATAATTAGCATATTTCTATCTTAATGTCATACCCATGCTCCCTTTCCCAGGCCCCCGAGCTCCACATACACAGCATCTATTCATTCTGCAGTTGCTAGCCCTGCCATACCACACCTACACACATTTCCCTCTCTTCACATCTCGGTACTTCTCCATATTACTGTCTCGATGCAACCTTCTGCAGGCTCTTCATCCATTTAGTCCAAGTACATTCGAGCCTTCCCTTCATCCATCTCCGATACTGGTGGGAACATAATTGTGACCCATAAAGTCTGGTGGGTCCTGGCAGGGATGGACCTGTTGTTGTGTCATGAGTACATGTTGTTGGTCTACACTGTTTCTCCCACTGGTAACATCCTGTCAGGGTTTTGAGAAGCAGTAGTTTGCACACACACCAGACCAGCCTCATCTCCCGCTTCTGCAGATGAAACATGCCCCACGCCGTGCCCCATTTTCCATTCCTCTCTTCAGTATTATACAAGACTACTGTACTCACAGTAGGCATGGACAGACACTGTTCATTGATACTCACAGACTGCTCAGAATACTGTGACTGAGCACTGTGCACGTTTGCTGGTATTAATGTACATACTTACATACATTTTCTATACTGTTGACTGACTGTGCTGGATGTTATGTTTGTGATAACAGCAACTGATTGTATATCTGCCATGCCTTCATGGTAACTCACTTGGACTATAGTGTGCAGGGCAGGGGGGGGGGATCTGGGAGTGCTGATTATGTTGTTACTGGCCATGATAAGGGCTGTGGGCTGCAGCATGCCTAAGGCACTGCGGGAGAAGTGTGGGCGGCTATGCACTGGTGTGTGCTAGGCTCAGACTTGCTGCCTTCCGGTTATGGCATCTTACACTGGGTTGGCCTCCACATTGCTTAACCAGTGTGGACATTGCTTACTGCTGCCCAAACAGGCGTACTTCTGCTTGCTGCTGCATACCCCCATGCTACTTCATGTACATGTCAGTATTATACATGCTTAAGTCAGGTGTACATGTCAGATATGACTGTTCATGAAGGTCAGTGTAAGGTTATGTGAGATTCCAGTTTAGCATTTCTGGATAGGTTACACTCAGTTATTCGGGTTAGCTTTAGTTATGCCATACCTGTGTTGTAGAGTAGATGTGAATAGTGGAGGTGTAGGTGGGTAGGTGGAGGGGGGCAAATTAACTGTATAGTAGGCCATTCGACTGATTGGAGGGTGAGCAGTAGTGCAGGCTTGCAGGGTGTTGGGATATGTATGCGAGGCAGGAAAGGAGGTGTCAGTGTCAGTAGTTGGTGTAGGGGTATGGAGTGTTGGGGTGTGGTGGACTTCGCCAGGTGATGAGCAGGTGGTGATCCATGTGTGCTTGGGTTTTCCCTTCATGTGTTATTTACATGTGTAGTCTGGGACAGCTGTGGTAATACACCTGGGTTGGGGGTTCCAGATTCTGCCAATATAGTTGTGTGGAGGGTGTCACCTACTTGTGACTGTAAACATTACTATGAATGCAACAGGGATCAATAGGTAAGTGGTGTTATTGGGCCACACAGAGGGGCTGATAGTAGGGGACATGTCCAGGGATGTGCAGGATGGCTGACAGGAAAATCCACAGCTGGCCATTTCTTCTACAGTGACAGCTGTGTATATACCCTGCATTTTCAGGTAGGTCTGGACACTCACACTCCTGGGTGTGGGTGGGGACAGCAATAATACCTTGTGATAACAATTAGTTCAGCTTACATGCCTATAGTAGGGTGTTACGACCATGTGTTCTTTGGTGTCATTTAGTGGGTTTGTAACTACACATCTGGTTATCCCACCCATTGCACTGTAACCTAGACATTGCTGCTGTGGGACTCGTACCGGGCGTGGCTGCTTGTTAGATGTCAGGTCTGCCCAATGTACACTATTGCTTACATCCCTGGAGTGGTCCACATAGAACCGCTACAGCCAACACCTGCACGCCTAGGCCCATAATTACATACCCATAGTTCTCCACCCACAACTCCTCTTCTGCACTCGTCCTTACTCCTGGTGCAGGTCGGATCTGGCCACACTAGTACACACTACCTACTCCCCACTTCTAGGGACCCATCACATATGTTGTCTCACCCCATGAATCTTCAGGCTTCCCCAGACTTGTAGTCCAGAAAAATACGTGCCCTGCCATTAGACATCTGTGTAATAGCAGGAAACCCGAATATGCAAGGAATATGTGGGTTGTCCCACAAGGGACATTCTTGTCTTTGTTTCAAGATTAGACTTAGGTTCATAGGTTCATAGGTTCATACTAGGCTATCTGCCCGAGGGCATTTACAAGCCTAGCCCATCGTTTTGTGGCTTACGCCACCCCTTTAGTATGGGGAACTATACCCATTATTTTGCTGTGCCTCTGTCGAGCAGTGACACTGAGGTAATCCCTGGGGTATATCTGCGATCCCATCCATTGGTCAAGATTTCTCTTGAACAAGGCCAGCGAGGTGCTCTGCCTCACATGTACCGGGATTCTGTTCCACAGCATAGGGAGTCTTTGGGTGATGAATCTATCCCTCCAGCACGTCCTATTAATAGCCGTGTCGAGGTTTAAGTCTCCGCCCTTGTGGCTCTGATGGATCTAGATTTTTGAGGTGAAGCATATTCATCAAATCTGGGTTTGACATGGCCTTGTATGTTAGGCAAAGGTCACCTCTGAGCAGCGGTAGCGACTGAATAGAGCTGGAGTTCTTTCAGTCGGGCAGCATAGGATAGATTTTTGAGACCCTTTATCCTTTTGGTGAGGAACTTTTGTGGCCTCTCCAGCTGCTGCAAGTGTCGGGTCAGATACATTCCAAATGGGGCATTGTACTCAATCATTGGTCTGATGAGTGATGAGTAAAGGGAGACTATAACCTCCCTTGATCTAGATGAGAATCCCTTCATGATAAGGTGGGCAATGTAGAAGGTCTTCCTAACTACTTTAGCTACATGGGTGTCGAATGACAGACTACTATCAACCTGGGTCCCCAGGTCCCTGATAACTTCTTCTGTGCTCAGTGGATTGCCTCCTATTTGGTAGCTAGGGGTAACCTTGTTTTTCCCGAAGGGTATGACTATGCATTTTTGGCATTTAACTTTAGGCCGTGGCTCTGGCACCAGTTATCCGTTACTGTGAGACCCTTCTGAAGGATATCTGTGTCAGATGTGTTTTCTACTATGGCCCAGTTTGCAGTCATCTGCAAACTTTGTCAGCCATAACCCTCCTGTGTTTGCTTGTACTTCAGAAAAGTAGATGCCAAACAAGAGTGGGCCCAGGACTGAGCCCTGTGGGACACCACTTGTGACAGGCTTTGAGTCTGACATGGCGCCAGCAACTCTGACCCTGTGGGTTCTGTCACTCAGCCAGTTTGCAACCCATCTTGTGATGTATGGGTTAACATTTAAGCTGATGAGTTTTTCAATGATACCCGAGTGGGGTATTGTATCGAAGGCCTTAGCCAGATCGAGGTAGGCTGTATGGACTGCCTTTCCCTCATCAATGGCTTTGGTGAGTGTTTCAAAAAGTCAACCAAGTTTAAAAGGCATGATCTGCCTTTGACAAAGCCAAACTGGGTTGGATCCAAAGTCTGCAAATTCCCAATGTCTTTATTTATGAGGTCCATTATGATCCTCTCCATGGCTTTGCAGATAAGGCTTGTCAAGCTAATGGGCGGTAATTACCAGGGTCGGTGGAGGCACCGCCTTTGTGAAGTGGGACCACAGTTGCAGTCGCCACTCCTGGAGTGCGTATCCAGAGGTAAGACTTTGATTAAACAGCTGTCCTAGCTGTGGGTTTAATTCCTCATTGAGTTCGTGGAGCACACAGCCGGGGACACCATCAGGTCCCATGGATGCTGTGTTTTTGCTTTGGAGAGAGCAGTTCTCACTTGGGCGCTGGAGATGTTTGGGGGCTGCAATCATTTGGTATAGATATCTCTCCTTTTGGGGAGGGGTGAGAAGTTTGCACTGAACCTGTCAGCCAGTATGTTGGCAATGTCTGTAGGATCAGTAATCTTCACATCATTTTGAACTAGTTCTGAGCATATCTGGGAGTTTCCTCCTAGGTTTCTAACATAGCTAAAGAAGGCCTTATGATTGTCTTTTGAGTCTTTAGCTATTTTTCTCTCGAAATTTGCTTTGGATGATTTTATGAGAGCTCTTAGTTTTTACTTATAGTGATCAAGGGTGTCTTACCTTTTAAGGATTTTGCTCTATCTTGTAGTAGCTTCCTCCTTTTGTTGTAGAGTTTGTTTATGGCTGGGGTCCACCAGACTGGACGCTTGCCTTTGGTACAAAGAGTCTTTGTTTTGCTTGGGATTGCCTTATCCATGCAGTCCTGCAGGTGCTGGTAGAAGGCATTTGTAAGTGATTCAGCGGCTTGAGTACTGTTTTCCGCCTCGGGGCCTTAAAGGAGACCACACTAGTCTTTAGAAGTGTGAAGTCGGCTTTGGGAAGTTCTTTACTGTGGTCTTTTTATTTCAGGTGGGGTGGGATGAGGACCTCCAGCGAGATTAGTTGTGATCTGATCTCACCAGTGAGGGGTATACTTCCAGTGTTGAACATTGTGCTCCCATGTTCGTGATGATGAGATCAAGTATGTTATCTCCTCTTGTGGGAATGGTGACTAGTTGTTCCATGGCATTTGAGTTTATGAATTCCAGGAACTTTTGGGCTAGGGTGTTTGGGCTTGAGTAGTGTTCCCAGTCTATATTTGGGTAATTGAAGTCACCTAGTATGATGGTGTTTGGTGATACATTTATCCCCTCTAGTGTTTTCAGGAAGGCCATGTGAGGTTCCTGTGTTTGTGAGGGTGGCCTGTAACATGCTACTATTTGCAGAGCAGTCTTGCCTACGGTTAATTGCACCTGGATGGTCTCCGATGCATCATGTGTTGCCACCAGTCTTGAGGTGTGGGTGTCCTTGATGAATATGGATACCTCCCCTCCTTTCTTGGTATTTTCCTGATTTTGGGGCCGGAACGCATGATATGAGGTAAAACCTGATAGCGCTGGGGTGCTCTCAGGAGCCTTGAACCAGGTTTCTGTCACAGCACAGACATCGATGTTCTCCATACTGAGAAGGGCCTCGAGTGCGTGCATTTTGAGATTTAGACTTCTGGCATTGAGCAGCATTACCCTTAGTTTATTTCCTTTTTTGTGTTCTAGGGTGGTAGGTTTAGAATTTGAGCCTTGCCTAAAAAAGGCACTATGGGGATGGCAAGAGCCTTTGCCAATATCCGGAATCCCAGGGGTGACAGGTGCAAGCCGTCCCTTGCGAAGCAGCGTGGCTTGTCCAGCATGTCATCCCAGGCAGACAGATACTGGATCCCCTTTGAATGACACCAGTGTTTAAGCCAATTGTTAAAGCTGATCATCTTATCTCTGTATTGTGGCATCATTCTTGGTGAAGGTAGGATACTGCTCAAGGTCAGGGTCATACCTGCCTGGGCTACATAATCAGAGAGCTCCTCAATGTCTCTTTTCATGTAGTCCAAGGAGGTACGTCTCAGGTCGTTTACACCAGCGTGGACAATGACTGAGTCATATTTGTACCTGCTGTTGAGAGACCTGAGTGCTTGCGTTATGTGGCGGATTCTAGCGCCCGACAGACAGCTTACTGTGACCTTCTCCTTACTCAGTCTGGTGAGCGGGACATCAGTGTGTCTGACTATGGAGTCACCAATGACTAGTGTGTCTGGCATTGTGTTTGGCCTTAAGGGCTGTGACTGTTTGACACTCTGACTGTGAGGTCTATGTGTTGCAGGTGTTGTGTTCTGAGGTGGTGGTTTTGGGTGTCTGCTTTGGTGGCCTCTGCTGTTTTGGTAAATTTTTGATCAGAGCCTCCGAGTATGTCTTTGTGTGTTTATGTGTATGATTTGAGGTTGTAATGGTACTATGTGAGACTGGGTCTATAGTGTGTGTGGTAACCTTCCCTCCTGACTGGTCTTGCCAGTCCTATGTTGAGAGAGCTCAGCCTCCAGTTTGGCCGTATAGTTGCATCTCTCGCATGTATTTGTGTTTTGTGGGAGGAGGAGAGGGTTGTCTGTGTACATGAGGCAATTGTAACATTGCCTCAATATTCAGGTTCACCAGCTGAGCAGGAGATGACACTAGCAACTGATCCCTCGACATGCTAGAAGGATAGACAAAAACTTTAAAAAGATTCGGGGATGTGGGTGACCGAGAAATGGGGGTTGCCTTTTGGGGTGCTATCTATAAGAGTGCCGTATCAAGGTAATAAGTACTGTAGGAGCAAGTGCTAGGTTTAACAGATAGAGAATAGTCTACTTAGAGTCAAGTAGAGATGATCTTTTTAGTTATAGGATACGCTGATTAGATGAGTAGTATAGGTCGAGGAAGGTAGTTTCAAGGGAAAATTTGAAGAGTGGACTTTAGGTAGGCCGAATAGTTTAAACCTGCTTAACCGGAGCTGCCCTAGTGTGCAACAGTGGCAACTCCGCGCTAAATCGCGCTAATGCGTGCTAAAACGTGCTTTATAGCAGGGGGCTGGAAAAGACAGGAAATGACCCAAAATGGCCAATAAACTACAAGTTACTGCCTTAAACCACTCCTCTGAGGACAAACAGGCAGTTCAGTACTCCCTACTCCCACTAGTGAGTAAAGAAACTACCCCTTGACCAAACAAGGAAAATGGAGAAAACAGGAACCAAGACAAAGCCCAGGGATCAGCAAAATCTGGTCTCTGGAACACTAGTTTAGGAAAGTATGGAAAGCAAGGATATTTTTTTTGTTTTTTCAAGTTTTTTACAGAAAAGCAGAAAACACAATAAATGCTATGATTTTCGATTAAATGCTATCAAAAGCTAGTACACTTGAGTGTATTAGCCTGTAGTTTAACTTTTAGGCAAAACTTAAACTAGCAAGTGCAGTAAACAGTTTTAACTTATAAACACAGAAAAACAGTGCAAACTTTGATAAAATAAGCAGAAACAGTAGTCGAAAGGCACAAAAAGTCGAAAAAGCCAAGAAAAATACTTAAAATCTGGAAAGGTAGTCTTTTCTGGTCTCTGCTGCTAGAGGAACACTGCTGGCCACCACGAGGAGCTGTGCTGAGTTCTCAATAGCTGGAAAAGCCTGCCAAAACGTGCTTTATAGCAGGGGCTGGAAAAGACAGGAAATGACCCAAAATGGCCAATAAACTACAAGTTACTGCCTTAAACCACTCCTCTGAGGACAAACAGGCAGTTCAGTACTCCCTACTCCCACTAGTGAGTAAAGAAACTACCCTTGACCAAACAAGGAAAATGGAGAAAACAGGAACCAAGACAAAGCCCAGGGATCAGCAAAATCTGGTCTCTGGAACACTAGTTTAGGAAAGTATGGAAAGCAAGGATATTTTTTTGTTTTTTCAAGTTTTTTACAGAAAAGCAGAAAACACAATAAATGCTATGATTTTCGATTAAATGCTATCAAAAGCTAGTACACTTGAGTGTATTAGCCTGTAGTTTAACTTTTAGGCAAAACTTAAACTAGCAAGTGCAGTAAACAGTTTTAACTTATAAACACAGAAAAACAGTGCAAACTTTGATAAAATAAGCAGAAACAGTAGTCGAAAGGCACAAAAAGTCGAAAAAGCCAAGAAAATACTTAAAAT